>NC_089854.1:1697500-1935000 GCF_036373705.1 Amia ocellicauda | reverse complement strand
TGGAGACACTTCTGCTGGACTCCGGTGCCGCTGAACTCTAGTAACCTCGGCCACGGAGCGCCGCTTCCCCGACCCGGGACACGACGCCAGCGGACACTGATGCGCAGCGACGTGTCCGTCACGAACCGCTCGGTGTGCGTGTGGGTCCCCCTCGGTGGCACAGCGACGACCGCAGCTCCTGAGTAACTACAGCACAACTAGCACGGTGCGCACGAACACTGCCAGGCGGCTCTGGCCGCACATGGAGCGGTGCTGACGCTCAGTCTCCCGGGAATGTACCTGCGGTGCTGGGGATCGACGCTCCCCTCAGTGGCCTGTGAAGCGCAGCTCTCCGGAGGTGCAGACTCGCTCGTCGGCCCGCGGAGGTCGCGCCGCTACGGCTCCATGTTGGCATCCCGTCCCGGCGGGGGGGCGCGTCACATGACGCCCGGGGGCTCGCATTCGATACCTCGGCGCCCATTGGCTGAGCTGGAGGGAGGCTCGCCTCGGTCTCCCGGCTGCCATTGGTCTAGGCGGTCAGGCGACACGCCCACACGGCCTGCGTGACGTCAGCCTGCTCTACTTCCGCTGCTCGGCGCCCTCGTGGAGCATTACTATGAGAGAGCATGTGATGACAATAATAACCAGCACCGTCATCATCTTCATCGCAGTCCACCATAATCACACAAAGGCAGCTATTACTACTGCTAGTAGTGTTTGTTGTTATCATTTCGTGAGAAAGTCTTCTTTTGGGTTTGTGTATAGGATAGGATCGGAGTTGTGGTGAAAAAAACCACCACATCAGTTCAGCTGTAGAAGCAATCCTCTGATCATGTGGGTTTTGTGGTACTGTAGTGTTATATAACAGTGTAGTGTAATATACAATAGTTTAGTGTAGTGTTCATACTGTAGATTCCAGTGTAGTGTAATATACTGTAGTATTGTTACATACTGCTACATTATCCTTGTTTCTGACTTACATATAAACCTTGTACTTTAATAGACTACTGTCATTTACACTTACATGCCTGCTTCTATAATATTGCTACTAACCTACTTTCTGTCATATACTATCACTAATATATAATACTCTGATCTCTACTACTAGGTCTACTACTTGCACTAACCTACAAACATCACAGAGAGCAACTTGTATACTACCATACAAAATAGTACATATTGAAGAATATATTGAGCAAAACACTTTTAGACAGAAACAAGGCTAGAGTCAATCAAAACCTTGACACACCTGTGAATCGCAAGTTGTATCGCATTGTTAAATGATAACAAGTAGAAAATGGCTCCTAGCAATAAATTACACTGTGATGGGGTACAGATTTGTTAGATCACTGTTTTGATTCGGTTTAGCCCAAATAAACTTTAACTTCTTCTTCTTCTTCTTCTTATTATTATTATTATTCCACTTCACAAACACTCCTGCTATGATGTGAAATATCCCAGTAATGGACCGAAACAAAGCGTTCACCATCGACCTTATTACAGTCACACAGTGACACACTTATACTTTAACTACAGTGGAAATTGCCACGGGGTGTGTTACTGTCTTGGCCTCATGCACCTGTTTAACCGGTCGGACAGCCTTTCCCTGCCTGGCACATGGCACAGTTCCTTCCACAGAACACCCATAAAAAAATAAACTATGTAAATATATATTTTGCACTTGTTCTATTGTCTATTCTATCCCTCACTCCAGGGGTTTCTCTGTCATGTGTGATTGCTGGAGAAACAGAGAGAGAGATTTCACTGCTTGAGTTCCTCCCTTTTCTGCTGTGGTGAAGCACCTAATTCTATGGATTTAATCACAACAGTTTGAGAAACCGGTCCCTAATTGTTCAGTTTCACTGGCCCATGGAGAGCACCCGTGGAAGAATCAGTCACTCAGCTGGTGTGTGTGAACAGCGAATCTGTTCACTGACAGATAGCAACACAAGGGTATGACAATTCCAGCTGCACTGAGCAAATAAAAACAGTTCCCAATACACAACATATGTGCATGGGAAGAATACACGTGTGTTTCAGTTTATAGGTACAGGATGTTTGATAAGACCAAAGGCAAACATCCTACCCTTCCCTTTAAATCAATAACCCCCTTTTGTTTTATTGAATATGTATTGGATTAACATCCTAATATTGGATTTAGGATGGTGTTCACTTTTAGGGACCTGTTCTGCCCACATCTGACCAGCAGTCAGGCCCAGCTGACCACCTGGCACCAAGAAAGCAACCATTAATTAAACATGGTCCCTAAATGGAAATTCATTAAGCAATTTTTGAATTTGTAAACCAGAGGGATTTTAGTTCAAATAAAACATTACAGCGTAGGTGTGTGCATTTGTGCAAGGTATGCTATACATGTTTGCCCTAGGCCAATTATTAAAAAAATAAAACTGATCCTGCATTTAAGAATAAAATAAACAAATAATATACACATTTAGTTCATGCTTCTGAAGGATGTGTATTGACACTGTGTAATGGGTGTTTCAGGTGTCTGTGGCGTGCTCTTTGTCATCTGCAGTCCGATCATTGCACTACACCCCCAGGAGCGCTGCAGCGGGTGTCTTTTCAACCCAGGGTGTGTTTAAAAGCAGCTCTCAGCAGCATTGCAACACACCCCTCTCTGACAGCCCAAACATTGCACAAAGGCCTTAAGCCAGGTTTAAACAGGAGGCTTAAGCCAGTAAGCAGCTGTGTACACTGATCTCCATCCTGCGTGCTTTGCTTAGAGAAGAGAGATGGCAGCACAGAAGTCAGCGAGCAGCACTCAGGTGCAAAGGAACTGGCAGAGCTGTGTCGACTTTTTCATCAGAAAGTTACTCACCACCCCCCCCAACCCCTTCCGCCTCTCCCCCAGGCCCAGGTGGAGTTTGTTGGTGAAATATCTCCCCCCCAAGCTGGGCTACTGTAGTTACACCCTCTTGCTAATGAGGGAGATTGCATTGCATGGATTCCGGAGCATGATTCATGCAATCTAGTGGTGGCGTCACTCCGAGACCGACGGCCTCTTTGGGGTCAGGGGGTGTCACTTTGTATCAGTCCTACTATTGTACTTTTGCAGTGCTTAAACAGCTTATTGTGTAAACTGTAAGTCACCTTGAATAAGGGCGTCTGCCAAGAAAGTAATATGAATAATAAATCGGAGGGGAAAGATTTCCCACACTTGCACTCCCTGTCGAGGTCTGCGGAGGCCAGGGCTGCATGTGGGGCCTCTGGTCTTACTACCCCTGGCTAAAGAAGCTCCCCGCCAGTCTGCAGTCTTCTAGTTCCTGGAAGCTGATTGCACAGCTGCACCACCTACGCTGGGGAGAGCCAGCTGCTCAGAAAATGAGTTTCAACTTGTCTCCGGGTCCCAGTGGGAGCAGCCCCAGTGTGCAGCGTGCGCGAGACTGGGGGCTCTGGGTGTTGCTGGGGGTCATAGTGGGCTTGGTTGGCTCCAGGCAAGGTGTTAGATGTGAACATCTGCCCCCTGGAGGATGACCCGGAAGCGTTACATATATAGATATTTAATAGTGTATATGTATCTGTGATTTATTTCATTTTCAGTTCTGTAAAATGAAGTGTCTGCCTTAATGTCAGTTTCAAAAATGTAATTCGGCAATGCTTTGATTAAATAAATAGTGAGTATTTGCACCCTCGTTAAAGCTTTTCAATTAAATAAACCAACGTTAAAATAAATATGAAAGTTTTAGATAAGCCCACCTGAGTAAATAAGTACATTAATTAAGTAATTGGAATTTCCTGTTGGAGAAAAAACCCAGCGCTCACTGTGTAATTCGGCAGTGTGAAAGTGGGAACACGCCAAGCTGCATCAAGGTCGCCCTCCTATGGTTAATCTGAAGACTACAAGCTTGGGGCCCCTATCTTCAGTGATTCAGTGTGCCAAGTGAAGGTGAAGGAATGCTTTGATTAAATAAATACTGAGTATTAAATTAAATTAACTTAAATAACCCAACGATCATTGTCATGCATTTTAAATTGCGCCAGGTCTGCAACATGAAGGACTGCACTCCAGTTCTCATCTCTCTGTTTATTCATTTCTTCACAAAACAAATTCCCATTAACAGGACATTGGCAACAGTCAATGTTTTGGCAAAAGTCTTCATGTTTTAAATGTCTGTGCTATATAGAGAGACATAAATATTATATATATTATATATTATTAATCACCCTGCTTCCATTGTTTTCTTTCAAATATATATTCCATAAGGCACATAGAATTTTAGGTAATAAATAATATTTTTCTCAACAAATCTCCATATAAATATTGCATATATTTCCTTCTCAACACAGCATTATTTCCCCATAAAATACATCTTAAAATGTATTGAACTGTTCTTCTAAAAATATATATAAAATACAGAAAATACCCCACATTCCCCTTCAAACACAGATACAACCTCACAGTGTTCACGTTATACAGTATCTACCCTACAGTCTACCGAGTTGAGTAGAAAATGCAATATAGGGAAGATCTTTAACTTGGGCTTTTCACACAGTAAACCAGGGGGTCAGACTCCAGTCCTGGGGGGCCGCAGTGTCTGCTGGGTTTCGTTCCAGCCCAGCTCTTGGTTCCTTAATTGGTCTAATTAAACAATGAACTGGATGAATTGAACACCTCTCTCCAGACTGTGAAATGTTCTGTGGGTTCAGTGTTTTGAGACATCAACACATTGTAAGATATTGACTATAAAAATAAAATATGAAAGTTTTAGATAAGCCCACCTGAGTAAATAATGACATTAATTAAGTAATTGGAATTTCCTGTTGGTACAAAAACCCAGCAGACACTGCAGCCCCAGTGGAGTCTGACACCCCTGCAGTAAACAGAGCTACTCAATTCTGTGAGTTTATTCTTGATCTGATAAATGTGTCTTCACTGTGAATATAAAAGAGTGACAGAATTGTTTGTTTGTTCTGATATTTTCCAAGAATGCCACTCTTCCATCTGTTTGTGCTTTATTCCTCAGAGCTTTGTAATTGCATGGGTGGATTGGGTCAAGAGTCTCTGTTTCACAGCTCTTATATGGTGGCCAGCTATGAATACTATCAGAGTTTTGGGGCTGTAATCCAGAATTAGGTTAGTGCTTCTCAAATGTTCTGTGACAGGTACGAATGAGAAATGTAAACCTCTGTCACTGTAGGTCAGGGGTGTCCAAATGCCCAGTTCTTAATGATTCAATTTACTAATCTAATTAATTGACCACAATTACTGTGTTGCCCAGTTGATGGATTTTATATCCCCCCACCTGTACTTGTATCTATTTTTGGCACCACTGCTTTTTAACCCTTCTGAAAATTAAGGTACCTCATTTCATAAGTGCATAAATATTTCTCAGTGTAGCAAAAGCATTTGCTCTTCCCAAGAACCCCACAAGACAAGAGCAGCCTCCTCTCCATATTCAGATTAAGATTACCAACCCCCCCAACAATGATAAAGTGCACTTAAAGTTGTATGACCGCATGTCTGTGGGGGCTCTGTCCCACACACACGCTCAAAAAATAAAAAAGCCTTCATTGATAATCACTCTGAATTGACATGCCTAGCTATGAATGGCAGGCAGTGTGAGTCACTCTCACACACACTCGCTCTCTCTCACACACACATGAATCATGCAATTGTAAACCACACAGTCAAAAGTAACACTCTTACTTTTTGGTAAGAATAAGAATAAGAAAAATATGTAGTTGATAAATATTGAATAACTTAAGCTAACTTTCTGACAAGTTACCGACAGACATTTTTTAAAAACCTGATTCTTTGGGTGGAGCCCCATTACGCTGGCATCTCATGTCCTTCCGGACGGAGTACTGTAGAAGAGTTCGCTGTGCTTTATCACACTGTAGTCAGGACTGAGCTTGACTGGCCCTGTGCCTATATCACAAAGATCACCTGCACTCCTACACAGCATTACTGATCCTCAACACACACACACACACACGCACACATGTTGGTGCCGCTATCATTATGAGGACTCTCCACAGACATAATGACTTTTATACTGTACAAACTATAGATTCTATCCCCTAACCCTAACCCTAAACCTAACCCCCATAAAAAACTTTCTGCATTTTTACATTAAAAAAAAAACATTATTTAGTATGTTTTTTAAGCGTTTTGAATTATGGGGACATTGGCAATGTCCTCATAAACCACAGTTTTTGCATAATAACCTTGTAATTACCAGTTTGTTACCTCGTAAACCACATAAACCAACCCACACACACACACACACACACACACACAAAAACAGAAAAGGACAGATCATCTCCAGGATGTCTATAGTAACCCTGAGATTTCCTTCCTCCTGCACTTTGCCCCAGCAGACTGAGGCCAGCAGAGTGAAAGAGCAGAGCCATCTCCACTCAGCGCTCCAGGTCTCTGCGGTCGAACACCACCCTGGAGGAGAAGTAAATGGCCACGAGGGCGAACACGGAGGCGCCGCCCATGTAGGCCGACACGCTCCCGGTGTACTGCACCACAGAGCCCATGAGCAGAGAGGACACCACCTGGGAGAGTAGGAAGGCGCTGTCCAGGATGGCCAGGTCCAGGCACATCCCCCGGCCCACAGTGGGTGCCACCGCGGCCGGGCTGGGGGGGCCCTCTCTGGTGATGGAGACGTACATGGTGGGCCCCAGCCCCGGCATCCCGCCCGGGTGCCCATTGCCGTGGTACAGGATGTGTGGCACTAAGTCCTTGGCAGACCTCCACTTCTCCTCAGCGGCCATCTTGCTTCTGTCCTTTGTCCGGGGGAAGAACGTCTGCAAAGGCGAAACACACAAAACAGCCGATGTGAGTCTGTCCATGTGGTGCGTCCCAAATACCCTGCCGTGCCATGCTGTGCCGTGCCGCTTACTGCAGGGAACCGTCTACTGCCCCCAGCAGGGGCAGCCATTGATAGCCATTGTAAATTATCCACACAGGGAGAAGACAGTCACACTTGGACATGTCCTCCTGATCCCTGTCTGAGCCAGGGGTACTTAACTGCCTCGATTCTCTACAAGTCAGCCTGGCGGGACTGATCTGTCAGCTACATTAGAACCCCCCACCCCTTATCTTCTGAAATCACCTGCATTCCACCCAGAGGAAACACCTCTGAAAACCACCTGCATTCACAACGGTTACAAACTGTGGCATTTGGGGGGGAAAATACAAGCAAACGAACAAAAAGAAAATGAGGGAACCTGTTTGGGCAATTTGGACTTTTACTAGGGTTTTGCAACCATTTTCTGAAAGACTGTGCACTGGAGAAGTAAAGCAGTAATGTAAGGAAAGAAAAAGAGAGAAAATAAGATTCGATTGCCCTGCCACCTCCCTCCCTTGCAGCCTCCCAGCGCCGCCTCACCTGCTTGTCGTTATGGTAGAGGGAGGTGAGGGTGTAGGGCAGGATCTGCAGGATACAGAAGGGGTATCCGGTCAGAGCCGCCATGAGGGTCACTGTGACGACGCTGCGGGAGAGACTCATCACCAGGGTGGCCAGCGCCAGCAGCACAACGCTGCTCAGGTAGACGGCACGGCGGCCCAGCCAGCGCACCAGCGTTTCTATGCACAGGGAGAGCAGCACCGAGGTGGCACACTGCAGGAACAGCCCCAGACTGCCCATCCGCACCCCTGCGAGACAGAGACACCCCCACACCATCGTCAGAGCAGGACCACTGCATGTCTCCTTTCTTTTATCACAATTATTTTATAAGCTTACTTAAAAATACAGCATATAAACAACACAGGTACTAAACAGTGCGAAATGCAACCATGGTCTGCGTGTCATGCTAAGGAAACATTATTAAATATTAGAAAATGCTTTTAATTGCACATCCTAACAAATTGTTGTAAAAAAGGATTAAGTATGTTAGGAAAGAGGAGCACAGGACACTTTGTCACTTAGCCAACTATGTTACACATAGATTGTTAAGTAATATGAACTGTTAACTATTAAATAGTTTTAAAACATTTTGGAGATGGGAGTTCTCACTAATCGAAAAGGCTAAAATTAAGCGAAAAAGGTAGAGTAGACAAGAGTGAAAGTTTAAAAATGCTGTAAATAAGCTTGGCTTTGTGTTTCGACTTTCAAAACCATTTTTGCTTTACCACGTTACATCTGAATGCGTTACATTGGGGCAGAGGTGTATATTATAGCCCCAGAGGGGGTGGGTGGCTGCGGTTACCTTCTTCATAGCGCAGCCTCTCGGCCGAGCCCGGCGGGGCACTGGGCACCCCCTGGTACAGCGCCTCCCCGACAAAGTCCGTATAGAAGAGAATGAAGGTCATGAGGGCCATCCAGCTCCACAGCTCGGCCACGAACAGCCGGCGGATCACAGAGGGCATGCGCCGGCATGCCTGGCACAGCTGGGGCAGCAAGGAGCGGCAGCCCCTCAGCAGGGAGAGCAGCCAGTAGGGGCGCAGCGAGGGCAGGTGCGGGCACAGCCTCGGGCAGATGCTGGGGACGCCCTCCCGGGATGCCACCTTCCCCCAGTCCGACTCCTCGGAGATGAAGAGCGTTCCCAGCAGGCAGGCGAGGAAGATGAGGGTGAGCAGCAGGAAGATGAAGCTCCGCTGGCCCCCCAGGTAGGGGATCAGGGGCCCCATGTTCCAGTGCACGGCGGGCAGCAGGTAGCCCACGCAGCCCCCCAGGCTGATCATCAGGGAGTACACGGAGAAGGCCCAGGTGCACTCCTCCTCCTCCTGGAACAGGTCGGACACCAGCGCCTCCAGTGGCGTGAAGCACACCTGGCCACAGAACTCCATCAGGCAGATCCCGGCCACCAGTAGCGCCACCTCTAGCCCGCGGAGCGGCACCGACATGGGTATGGACAGCAGCGTGGCCAGGCGCGAGGCCTGTGGGATGAGCAGCAGGCTCAGCAGCACCCCCAGGCACAACAGCCAGATGAAGGGCCGCCGGCGCCCGAAGCGCCCCTTCCAACCGTCGCTGGCCGCGCCGATCAGGGGCACGAACAGCAGCCCCAGCACCGGGCCAACGCCTACACACAGACACGCACCCACAGGCAGACAGGGAGACAGGAGAGAGAAACAAGTTACTTATTTTTCCACTTGTGCCTGTGAATTTGATCATTTCCTAAAGGCAGTTTTCACTTGTAGAGTTCAACCTAAGCTGCTCAATCTCTGCACAGACTGCAGTTCACAACGCAGGTCAGACAAAGGGCAGAACAGTGAATTTCAACACTGTGTTTCTCCAACACAGCGCTGCCTCACAACAGCGGGACAATAAGCGAGCCATCTTTTGAGACACCAGCTTTGTGTCAACCCCCCCCACCCCACCCAGACGAGACGGTGCACCCTGCTCACCCAGGACCATGGTCATGAAGCGCTCCTCCACCCCGGCCTCCAGCAGTAGCGGAGGGACGAACGAGGTCCCCGCCGCCATGCAGATCTCCAGCCCACAGGTCAGCGCATTGACCAGGAAGAGCTGTGTGAAGCGATTCCTCATATTTAGCCCTCGTGTACGTTTACACACACACGCTAACACGCACACGCTAGCACACGCTAACGCACGCACACGCACACACACACACTTCACAGGCCTCTCTCACGGTCTCCCTCTGGGACAGACGTGTGCACACAAGAGGGGGGAGTCCTTGACGTGATGTCCAGTTTAATCAGCCCCGGGTGAGTTGGGTGACCGGTCAAACCTGGAGGCATGTTTTCCATGGCAGTTAATTCCTGGCAGTGCGAGCCTGGTGTGGCCGAGTCCACAGCCCTCTCTGCTACAGCCTGCTGCTTGCACTGCATGCTGGGAACACCATGGCAGGATTATTATCAGTGGAAGTTTTATTTCTCCTGCCTGGCGGGTCTTGGATGTCGGTTGCAGGCTGACCTCCTGAACTGGTCAGGCTAGGAGATGAGCAATACAGGGCACCCTGAAACAAGAGAGACAAACATTAAGGAAACAGGAGAACAACTGAGAAAACAGCAGGCCATCACAGTTCCACTGCAGAAGAGGGAGGGAGAGAGGAAGAGAGAGAAGGGAAAAAACATGCACTGTTCTCCAGACCCCAAAATGGTGACTGCAAAATGCCCTGTCTGCCATGGCTGTGTCTACAGGAGCCAAGGCCTTTTCAGAAGCTCGTCTCCTGTGGTGGATGAGTTAACCTTCTCCTTAGCAGCCGTTCAATCTGCCTTTCAGTACCTGGTCACACTGGAAAGTTATTTTGTTGCTAAAAAAACTAAAAATGGGACTAATACGTTTGTAAAACCTGCGGAATGTCATTCGAATAACCAGTGTCTTCTAAGTGCTTGGGTACATTATTTGCACCTCGGGTAAATGTAATTTTCTCCTCAGTTTAAAAGTCTTACCCTAAAGCATTCCCTAGTTGTGTAGGTACGTGAGAAAGGTACGACAACATCTGGGGAATTCGCAGAACACAAGCTTCTCTGGTGAAATTCATGCTACATAAAATGCACCGCACCCATGCACACTTCTTTCATTGGATTTCCTGACAGTCTAGGTAATCGAAACATCATGAAAGAGCATTAAACCCTTAATGAAGTCCCTGCCGGGGGAAAGAGGATGGATCTGCTGCCGGAACAGCTGCTTTCGATTACAGTGCAGGCCGAGCCCCGCAGCCCCTGCCTGTCGACGCGCGTATCGTGTCTAGACAGTGCAAGGGTTCAGCTGTCAGTGCGACTCTGTGAGAAACTAAACACAAAGGGCTCTCCAAGTCTTCCTTCGAACGGCGCAAATGTGAACTTAAGGTGGTTCACAGTCTCTCTCTCTCTTTTTTAAATATTTTTTCTTCCTAAAGTGATCCTCCTGCCCTCCCCCAGACACTGAAACGCTACGTCAAGTTGTTTCTTGCTCACAGCCTGCGGTTACATTTTGTTAAATATTTTATTTTAAACTTTATTTATTTATTTAACATGTGTGGGGTGTGTGGGGTGTGTGGGGTGTGTGGGGTGGGGTTTGAAGGGAGGGAAATCAAGAACTCTGAGAAACACCCACGGTTCTTTACTGGAAGCCAGGCAGGGTCACATGGGTGTCCTTCGCTGGGCGTAACCACAGCACAATCCAACCTGCCGTAATCACTGCGTGTGGAATAAATCACCTCCCTCCTACAGTTCAGTCCTTTAGAATACAAACAGAACATGCAGTTCTATTTTAATGTGAGGAAGACGACAACTAACTCTTCAAAGTCACAGAAGCTGCCTTTAACACACAGAAACGTGCCGGCCACTGTCGGCCACTGTAGTGCTGCTATAAACAGTCCGTGTTGCAGTTGATAGCAAATAATTCACCCAAAACATCACAGAGAAGTACTTGAGTGTTTGTCTTTTCCTTCGTGGGAGAGTTTTATGGTTATAATCGGTTCAGACATATTAAACTAGACCGACTCTCCCTGGATGCTGAGAGCGCAGATCATGCCACATATCATTGGCATTTCCTTCCAGTTAGCTTGCCACCCTTGCAAACGGTTTGCATGCAGAGTGGAATCATCGCCAGCGCACTCATTTTCTGATTAAAACCACACCGAAGCTTCTGGGAACTGCGGCGCTTATCTCCGCGCGCCTCCTGCAGCTGCCCCTATCTCGGGCCGAGTCATCGCCTTGCCAGGGCTGCGGTGATGACACTCACCGAGACGAGAGTTTAAATTCATTTCCAGACTCCTACGCTGGCAGACGCCCCCCGTCGCAGGTTCAACCAACCGAAGCAGGGCCAGGAGCTGACATGGTGTTTTTAACGGAAAGGGCCCGTTGCCATAGTAGTTCAATGAATGACAAGTTTCCGTCGGAAAATAGAAAAATAAATACACTGATACACACCAATTATATCAGGTGCTAAACATAACAGTAACATTGTTTTTTTTACTGTTATTGATTATATAATTTCCTCTCTACCTTCACATTCTCTTCTCCTGCCCAGACTTATTAAGCACATATTACTATTGTTATTGTTATGATGTTCGTGATGATTACAGTGGATGTAATGAAGTCAGTTAGTAGATGTGTGAAGTCATTTTAATAACGGAAGGTAGGTTCATAAAGAGGCGAGGAGGGGGTTTGTCAACTGGGTCTCAATCGGAGAAGGAGCCCAGCGAGGTTGAAACGCAGGGGCGCTGAGGGCCAGGAGGGAGGGAGGGCAGCACAGTCGGCCTGCTATCTGCGCCCGTGAGCGGAGTGCTATCTCCCCATTGTTTCCGATCACCACGCTCTTCAGGAGCAGAGCTGACAGACATCAAAAGGTAAGGAAAAACAGGAGAGAGGGTGCATGCGTCTGTGTCTGTGTGTGACAATGCGTCCGCAACACTACATTCACTGCTTCCCCAAACACAGGTTCAGGTGTGGCTCACACTCCCCCCCCCCCGACAGTGTCTCGGTTCACCGCCAGTCTGCTGCTCGGAGGGGAACCTCCACAGTGAACCCGACCTTCCTTCTCGAAGGACTAAACAAACGGAGCTCCAACGCCTGGCAGTGTTGTGCCGATATCAGCTGTAGAGGAGAGCGCCAGACAGGATGCAATTGGCACAGACGTTTCCACACAAGAAGGTGGAAGTTGCCAAACAAATCCTGATCTATGTCACCAAAACAACTGTGTTTGTATTGTCAGAGGTGAGTGAAGTTGACATATGATTAATTCCTATAAATAAACCCCCTGAAAGGCATTTAGTCTGGTTTTAGGAATTTCTAGGTAAGAGGCTGACAGACTCTGAAGACCTCAGCAAAACCCAGTAACGTATGAGATGACAGTTGATCACCTTCCTCCTGGTAGTTCAGTCCACAATACACACGATCACAGACATGCACACACACACAGACACACACATACACACACGCCCTGTGTCAAGAAACACTTCATGCTTTCACAAAGGCACACAATATCCTCTCCTATTGTGTGAGCAGGTAGCTTTAGCAAGGTGCCCAGGGAGAGGGTGGGGGTGACAAAAGAGGCAGGAGCTCAAAAAAGAAAAGAACAAAGCTGAGTCGAGGCCGAACGGGGAGACCGGAGGTTCCTGCGGGCCAGACTGATGCGGCTGTGAGGGCCTCCTGCAGCCGGGCCCGCGGAGGGTGAGGCGGCTGTGTGGGGTAGGAGATGGGTGTACTGGGGAGGGGGGGTTAGAAAAAGAAGATGCATCATACCCTCCCCTCCATGTTACTACATCTGTGTAAGATAACAGACCTTTATCGTCTTTGATCACAGCTGACATCCTAACAGCTTTTACAGAGGATGCTGAAGCCCGACTCACAGGGTTACCAAGACGCCTGGTTTCTTGTGTGGTACGGGGGGGTGGGGGGACCTTTGCATGACCTTTGCCCCCTGCCAGAAGGATGAATGGAAGACAGGGCAGAACGTTGGCGGTGCGTTATTGGCGCTCACACCCCCGTACGATGGCGTCACCTGCACCGTGCCGTGGTGTCCTAACCGCAGGACCCAGCAGAGCCCTGTCATTTAACACCACAATTGGTCCACTTTGTTCTTAATATATGCTGAGTGCACATGGAGCTGAGGAATTCAAGCTCAAATCTACCTCGAATCTCCATCTTTTTAAAATAATAATAATGAATGCTTTAATCAAGAAATCAGCGAGAGCTCTGTTTAAACAAAGAGAAGGCAGGAGACTTTCTGGAAGCCAGAGATGTAAAGCTTTGCCACAACTGTACTTGCTGCCTAAACAGATGTGCTCATGATGTACCCTGTATCTATGTGCTAATGATGTTATAATAATAAGCAAAAGATTTCAGATCGTAATTGAAACACACACAAGAAACAGATATCCTTGGTGACTGTGCATCACATGCACACACCACATGCATCAACACCAGAGACGTAGTCACAGTGTGAATAAGACAGAGGGCGAAGGGAGAGCAGAAGTGAACTGAGATTTCCCTAAACACAGGCTTCACATCCATACCGGCTTCTCAAATATAAACAGACGCATCCAGACGGCACCAGGCAGACCAGCGAGAGAAATCCTCACAGGCTCGTGTTCTGGGTGCCTGACATGTCTTCTTTTACCCTGCATTGCTGACTCTCCCTCTCTTGTAAAGGTGGGAGATTTGTTCTTACCTGTGAAACCCCTCTTCCTGTCAGAGATTTATCACCGTCTCCCTCTGTCGTCTTCCCTGTGTCTCGCCTGCGTCGGGAACAGAGCAGTGAGTGACTGGGTTCCCCGGGCAGGAGCAGGCATCTTTCAACACTGTGGCTGGGGGGCCGGGTCTGGGAGCACCTCGGCAACGGGGGGTGGCCACGGGCCCGGGGAGCCAGTCACAGCCAGCTCCCGAGGAGCAGCCCGGCTCCAGAACTGGAATCACAGCATTCCCCGGGCCAGACCCCACCCCCAAGACAACCGAGTGGGAGGGGCAGACAGAGGCAGTGCACCTACAGGTCACGTGTGTGTGTGTGTGTGTGTGTGTGGCATTGATGTTCCTGCAGGGGTTTCATCATTGCTGTTTGGGCTGATTTCTCTTTTACTCCGTTTACTTTCATACCCCAGGTCTGTCACAGAGCTTCTTACACAACCGACGCAGTGACGTCTTCGTGACTCAGAAACAAATTTGCCACTCCTTAAATTCCCGAGTCCCTAACCAGCTTGTGACAGGTGATAATTCCCCTCCAGACTGATCTGACGTGATCTGAGAGTTGGCATGCCCTGCATATTTCGATGTAAGTATTGAAATCAAATTGTTTAACAGGCTGATGATACAACGAATTGTTTCTTATTACGGCATTGGGATACGTTTAGAAGTGAGTTGACGTTATAAGACTCGAGCATGTTTTTAAAGCTTCTGAAGTCCAGGGACTTTTCCATTTACCTTGAGCTAAGACACAAAGCAGACGTCAGGGGAGGAAAGCAGAAACACATTTTAATTCCCTCTCAGATATAGGTCACAGTCACTTTGGAACCAGAGGGAAATTATAAATTTCTGAAACACAAGGAGGAGAGATTCTGTGGCTTAATCAGTGCTTTAAAAACATACAAAGAAACAAAAACCCAGCAGTATCACTTCAGTGTATACCGCAAGTCCAGCTGCGCGCCACGGCTCTGTGTGACTCACCGGCAGCGCAATAAAACAGACCACTGCTTTACAAACACACAGGACAAAGCCCTGAAAGCCCTATCAGACAGAATACCAAAGCAAACATCCTGGAGATGTGAAGCAGGAACCAGAGCAGATCGACTTCTACAGATGCAGGACGACCATTGCCAGCAGAGCTGCATGACACGCATTCAGACAGCAGGTTGCATCTCATTAAAACTCACACGTGTGTCTGTTGTACATATAACTGACAAATACACAAACAGGTATCCATTGAATCAGGCGCTCTGGGTGGTCTGCACAATCCCTGCCTGCCAATGCCAGTGGTCCCCCTGTCATGCACAGGTCTCTGGGACTGGCACACATCTGACACACGCCCGGGATCGCATCCTGGTACCACAGCTGCGGAAACTGTGCAGCCATGGCAACCTGTGGGCCCAGGTATGCTTTAATGCCTAAAAGGTAAATGAAACTGACTCAACAGGTACGACAGGGAGGAATACGAACTAGAGCTGGATTACCGTGGCATCTAATTACAGCAGCCCTCGCACAACGCAGAGCCGGGTTAAACTGGCTTGTGTCTGTTTTTTCCAAATAACCTAAACAGAAAAGAAAAAAAAACATGCACAATCCCAATCCAAGTCTGTTTGAGACGTATCTCTGAATTTTAAATTTTAGGAACTGAACATTGTTAGATTCAAATGTAAAGGTGAAATGAACCAAAATGAAACTGGCTTCAATTGACACATCACAGGGTGGGGATTCTCCATTTTACACTTACAATTATCAGCACCCTTTTCTAGCCGGACTATATTACTCCAGAGCTTTAAAACAAAACCCCTAGCCTGTTCAACTGTTCTCGCTTCGAAACTGAACAAAACAGAAATTGAATGAGACACAGACACGTCCAAGTGCACACAGCTGGTTTAAAAATGCAGTGTATGAATTATTGGCGTCTCGGTTATTGCGCTTAACACTTCACAGCTACTGTGTTTAACACGATGTCGTGTCAGTGAAAAGCAGAAGTTATTTGCAGCCGTGCAGCACTTCACATGAGCCCATGTTTTCAGAGTCAGTGTAAGAATTTTCTCGGCTCTTTTCAAGCCCAGTGTCTGTGCAGATTATAATTCAGCGCCATCCAGCTGACAAGAGCAGAGAAGCGCGTTTCTGCGTGAAAGACCTCAGTGCGCGACCACCATCCCACCCGATCCCACCCGACACAACCACCTTTCAGCAACAGAGCAAATCACAACAGCTCAGAGCAAAATGACACCTTCGCGGACCCGTAATTGCCAATCACCGTCATTATGCCTCGGCCAGACGGACAAAGCGCATCCGCCGCTGGAGACGGCAGTTAAACCCTGCAGGGTCTCTGCTCTGGCCCGAGAGGTTTATTTTAGACCGTATCATTAAAAAGGTCTACAGTATATTTAATCTGAAACGCCATTATTAAGTTTAAAAGACAGAAACTCGATATAGATATGCATCATTTAGGCTTATCCAAACTAACGCTTTCCCAGATGTAGCTGAAAAACATACAATTTCCAACACTTGGATACACAATAGTACTTTAGGAGAACAATACTTTAGGATTGGACTAAAAACAAACATACTTTTATTGCATTAGGAGTGGACTATAAACTGTATATACACAATACTGTTGTTGCTTTATACACACATATATATATATATATATATATATATATATATATATATATATATGAAGCCCGGTATGTCAAGCATCGTTAAGCGCTGTATAGCTGCAATATATAAGTTATTTTCTTTAGTAATATATTACAAGAAAAAGTCGTGTTATGCTAATTTGTTTTTAAATTAAACATCTGTAAAGAAAAAAGTGAAGAAAAGCGAGCCGGACTAGAACCCGAGCCCGTGTGAGGTACCTGCGCGCTGCGGCCGCTCCGCTCCTCTCCGCTCTGCGCGCAGCCGGGGTGGCGTCGCCGGTCCGCCTCTGAGGGGCCGCGGGAGGCGCTGCGGTGCGGGGCGGTGCGGGGCGGGCGGTGCGGGGCGGGCTGAGTGCGTGGACTGCGAGCAGGAGGAAGTCACGATTACAATGTCTGTCTGCTGTTCTCGAAATAACTTTGTTCTGGTTGATTCATAATGGTGAGTGTATTCGTGTTGTACTCACAAATTAACCCAAAGTATATATTATCAGTGTTATTTTCTAAAGCCCCCATACCCAACACAATGTCATAACGCACTTTACTTAGTTTAAATAGTTGTAAAGATATATTATAAAGTTGCTGTGTAAATTATGAATTCTATAATTAAGGTTTCACGCAGGTTATGAGAGAGACAGATGGGGGGGGGGTCACCGTGTAGCTCTCTGTCTTGATGCGGGATTTGCTGCCTTAGCCTGGGCTGGACGTGCTGGACTTGGTTTGTCCTCTGACCGGAGGCGACTGTTGTAATTAGCGGCCGTCGGGCGCCCCAGAGATGAGACTAATGATGATGTTTAGGACGGAGGAGGAAGAGCTGCGGCAGCCCACAGCTGACAGCTGGCACCCCGGAGCGTCCCACACTGCCGCCCCGGCTGACTGTGTCCTGGCCTGCAGGGCTGTGCCAGTGCGGTGTCCACAGCCAACTGCGCCGCCTGGCACGGCTCTACAGGCGAGACTGCAGTGCAGTGCTTTGGACATCACACCGCAGGGCAGGCAGGGATTTGTTATTTAATTTTTAACCTTCCAGTTTGACCTTGGCCTGGCCACACCTGGCTGCCCTCAGCAGTCTTTTCACGGTGCCTGGAGGAGCTGCCCACTTCTGTCTCGGTGTCGAGACATTGCCTTCTCCAGGCGTGCTAACATATAACTCTTTACCCTCCCGGGAGCCCAGATCAGGACAGCGCCAGCGTCAAGCCCCCAATGTTGTGCCTCTGATCTGGTGTTGTGGTGAAATGCATTCAGCAAGATCTCACAGGACGTCAGTCTGGGAAGTACCGGTCTTTAATGCTGTGTGGGGAGCTTGACACAGTCCTGCAACTGTCATCCAGAGTCCTCTTATCCTCCTATTAATGCAGAGCAGTCAGTGTAAACGTACTTAGGGACCACACACAAAGTGTCAGTAAGCGGCTCCACAGCCTTGGACAATACCCCAGGGAACCAGGCATCGGGAGTATTCTGGTCCCTGAAAGGGGCAGAAAGTGCAGGGCACGTGAAGAGCAGCCAGCACAAGTCACGTGGCCATTTTAAGACTCGCTGAGGGCCATTAAGAGTCCAATTTGTAAATAAAAAGGAATTTCCCTCCGTGTTCGAGGAACACAGGATACTCATAGAACTAAACCATTGACAGAGCAGAAGTCAAGTTGGAAGTGTAGAAATCATCGTTTATTTTCACGCTTTCCAGATTTCTCGCGCGTTGTTGAATTGGTGGGGGTCGGTAGAGAGGCCTCTGTTTTTCTTGAATAATATTTCAACTGTTCAGTCCCTCTCCACCCAAGAGTTGCTTGGAAACTGAGCAAACAAGGCAGGCAAAACAGGCAAGGCCGCAGTGCGCGAAGTGTAGCCTCAGCTCCCGGGCAGAAATGAAACTGAGTCAACATGTCCAGAGGGCTGTGGTTAATGTGTAAACAGGGCCTCGGTCCCAGTCCCTGTACCTCATTAATAGTCAAACAAGGGTGTGACACGCTGCATAAAAACACGTCTTTGTGACCAACAACAATGTTTTTACTCCAGAGTTTGTGGTTTGAAATACTCCCCCCCAACAAGCCAATCAACCGATGAGGCGACAACACACATCATACCATGACGTCCGTTCCACCCGCAGGTAGAGCAACAGCAGACTGGACTGTGCTTTCTGTGCTGCTAATCCTGCACGAAACTCTGAGCGACGTCTGAAACCGAACTCTCCAAAAGAACAGTTTAAGCAGAATTATTAATTTCACACACATAACTCAACACTGAGAATATATTTTCACCATTGGAGCAGTGAATAAGAGTACACCTGCCCAGGTCCTCTCTACTGGACTGCAAAATGTGAAACCGTGACACCTAGTGGCTATGGACCAGTACAGCAGCTGTCTGTGTAGGCGATCCAATTATAAACCATGGTATGCAAGTTCCAGAGTTTCTGGTTGGCCTCGTTGTTTGTGTCTGAAATGCCTTATAGTCAGACATGGGTGCTAGCTGTCCCCCCTCTGCCCTTTCTCTCTCGTTATTAAACACCACCCAACATCTCCACTTGCACCTCACTCAAACCCAAACAGACTCCCTGGGCTTCCTAGGTGTACCTTGCGACGGCGGCAATGTCATGCTAAAGTAATAAACTAGTGGTTGTTTCCTATGAGGCTGCGATGGGAAACGTGC
The DNA here is from genome assembly GCF_036373705.1 of Amia ocellicauda. Taxonomy (NCBI): domain Eukaryota; kingdom Metazoa; phylum Chordata; class Actinopteri; order Amiiformes; family Amiidae; genus Amia; species Amia ocellicauda. The sequence goes on along the minus strand of NC_089854.1, from coordinate 1,915,698 downwards.
AAGAGTCCTGACCATCGCAACACAACTGCAGTTGAAACAGAGTGAAAAATAGGTCTGGAAAACATAATAATTTCAATCGTCATGTTTATCGTCGTAATTAAGCTCACAATATTGCCGTCCCCCTGCACTAACATGCACAAAAATTAAATAAAGTCAGTCTTTTCTTTTTGTTGATCCTGTTGGCAGAGTACACAACAGGAACTCACACATTTGTACATTAACATTTTAATCTCTCACAAAAGGTTCCCTTTTTCTTAGAAGACGATTGTAGCCTATTTTTTAGAAAAACAAAACAAAAATAAAATCAAACTTTTTCACATTGCAATACACAATGTTTATTACACTTTCCTTCAAAAGCTTTATAAAACAGACTGCCCCCCCACCCCATTCATCACGATTGCCCTCACCCCCCAAATAAGATATTTACTAGGTTAGCTGCTACACAAAAAATGTCTGCATGCAAACACACACACAGGTCATAGCGTTCTTTGTGATGCATTTCATTGTGACAAGTTCAGATGAAATACAGACCCTGCATACTGCACAACCAACACCCCCCCCGACAAATTAGTTTTGTACCCAATTCTTCTGCTCTTTCAGACAGCACTAACAGTTCATCTGCAGGATCTGATATGCTGGATTTCTAAAGCAGCGACAGACCGCAGCAGGCCTTCCTCCCCCCACTCTGCAACGACTAAAGGGGTTGCATTTCTCTCTCAAATAGGAGATTAATATCTGTTTCTTGTGAAGTCACTGTGGCCTAGTCGCCTCCTCCCCCAGACTCAGCTATTCCTCCCGTCAGGAAACCGAGGTAAAAAAAAAAAAAAAAAAGGGGGAACCAGGGTATTCTCCAATTTGCCAATACCAGCCGTCCACCACGAGTACATATAACAAGATGTCTAATGCCGAGTTTACACTAGCGTGCCCGGTGTGGTTCAGCACGTTGGGCTTGTGTTTACACTACAGAAAGGGAGCCGAGTGATTGACGTTGTGAGGTTGTGTATATTGGAATATTTGTGTAGGTAAGGATTGCTTATAATTAATTACTGATGAATAAACAATCCAAATATTACTTATCTTGTTGCGAGTTTTCAGAATTTAAAAAAAATTAATCAACTCGACCATGGCCCCCTTCAGCCCAGAGACAGATCGGTTGTGTTTCGAGGCCAGAGTCTCATGGTTTAGTTCCGGCTCGGCTCGTACCATACCCGTACCGTAAGGGCCTGGATCTGGGTACACTAGTGTAAACGAGGCATTAATACATCGCTTTCTGAACGAAGACGACTACTCAGACACATGGGGGGCTCTTGCAATCGATGCCAACAGGAAACGGAGAAAGCATGGTTTTTCAAAATGGTTTTATTTATAATTTCAGACATGACTGGATTGACACCATAGGCTGAATCATGTTCAAATCACCCCTTTTAATGATCTGCACTGTAGGAGGACACTGCAAAGCTTTCTAACATGGCAGGAAACAGCACAAGTTTTGTTTTGTTTGTATCCCCCCTCCCATAAGAAAAACTACAGGGATCAGTCAGCTTTTGTGCAGAAAAGGTCACATTCCTCTGTAGGTGCTTAGACACAACTAGTACAATGACAATTCCTGCGATCAATTCAGTTATAAACCAGTTAAACTGACAGATGGTCGAGCTGGAGATCACAGTTTGACAAGATAGTCCGTTACACCTGAAACAGGGAAGTGCAATCCCCCCCGATCGAAATGCAGCAGGAGGCGTTTCTACATGAACTCCCCCAGCACACAAGCACACAAAACTGGAGACTTATATTTATACTTACACGGATATATGAGGGGCCAATATAAAAATACAAATCGTGTGTCATGAACGCATGCAACGCTGCAGCCGTCTCTAGAGAAACCCCTGGAAGGACGACTGCTGACGGACAAACTGGGTGGTTTTCACATTTCACAAAACTGCCCATAAGGAACACAAAAACAAAAATGTGTTCCCCTTAAAGCAGGATTAAAAAAATGATATACAACTCCCAAGATGTGTTCAGCTGTTGCTTCGCAAAACACTCACCTTTAGCTGCAGTTTAGAGATTGAGGGTACTGCATTGGGGGGGGGTGTCTCTCCCTACACTCCTCTAAAGGGACAAACAAACTGTACTTGTACGTCAGGGTTAATAATGAAACCCCATTATGTGCATGAAACAGAATCCAAGCATCAGGCACCTCCCTGCCCGACGAGACACGATTGAGGAACAGCAGAGGAAAAAAAATGTCCATGACTGAAAACCTTAAAAACAAAGACTAAAGCTCTGCACGCTTTCTTAAAAAGCTTTCGGGGTGAGAAACAAACAAAAGCTTGTATAGATGAGTTTTTTCCCCCCCCCCATGTTATTTTTAATCTGCATTTGTCCTTTGCAAGGAGCACACCAAGCCAAGTTGACCAGCGCAACCCCCCGCCTCTCATCAGATGAAGATACACAAGAACACACACTACTCGCATGTTACCACTCACACACAATAGAAGTTGACCAGTATAAAAATGTTCACTGTTTTAGATCAGTGGATGGGAAAAACATTTGTGGTTGTTCTCACAGTTGATACTCACTAACTAGACTGGAGCAGCGCGGGAGAAAAATCCCCACAGCACTGCCAATCACACCCGGCTCAAATCCCATTTAGGAAAAAGCTGTAAATCGATTTCAGCCGACAAAATAAGCCCACGTCGTTCTGGACACCTGGACCACGAGCATGACCTCGTTGGACACCCAAACCTAGGTCTACACATCCGAAGGAACCTATAGACAGACTTTTCAACAGTGCATGTGCATCTGCGGAGGAGACTGGGGCAAGAGGAGTGATGAAAACAAGATTTTCAGCCCAAAGAAGGCGTTTCTGGAGGTATTTACAATTTGATACAAGGTCTCGTCATGAACAATCACGGTTGCATCGGTACCGAGTCCCACACAGCGAGCCCCTGTAGAAGTGTAAGAGGCACAGTGTGTAGGGAAAAACATCACAGGCACAGTTTGACAGTTCATTCATCTCCGGCGTCATTAAAACTCTCGGACCATTAACATCAGGACCACAGGTGCCTCTCTACACATTTCAGCGATGAGACACTTGCCACTTGAGTAAAGAGATGGGTTTTTGTTGTTTTTTCATAAAATCAAGATACATTTTATTTTTTTTCTTAAAAAACAAACCAACCAACATTACAAAAAAAAAAAAAAATCAGAAGAAAACAAACCAAAACATTCATTTTTGGACTTATTTTGGGAGGGGGGGGGGGGGGGGGGGTTGGAAATCAAAAACAGTGGCAGGAAAAGCAAATTAAAATAAAAAAGCCTGGCGCAAGGGATTGAACTTGAACAACAAAACAGTCAATATACCGGTGCTGAGCGAGCACGGCTTATGCCCAACCCTAAAGCCACAACACACACCGGTCTGAGGACAACCTCGGAGCTCACGGGCGTCTCGACACTAAGCCAGGAACAGGAAGTTCACACACAGACAGACAGACAAAAGGGACACTCGGGTCAGTACCAGCTCAGGCCTGACTGGCCCTCTGCCCCAGGATTTCGATACACAATCGGCACAGGGCTCTCCTGCCACGTGTAGCATAATAAAAATAAGTCACTATCGCAGCTCTACATTTATTTATTTCTTTAATGTTTTTATTTAAACACCTTTCAGGGATTAACCATTTCTGAGCTCGGTTTTATTGCAAAGACAATGAAGACTAAAGAAAAACAACATTGCCAACTATGCATGACAGAGAGAGATGCACGCTGTAACACACTGGCTTTATAGCATCTCCCCGCCCCCCCCCCAGTTCAGATATATAGGTGGGGATGGGCAGGAATAATTAAAAAAATAAAATAAATGATGCAATATACATTGAGATTCAACAATACACATTTTGAAAGTTCCATCAGAAGAAACAAAAAAAACAGCTTACATGTCAAAGTTTCAAAAGAATATTTCCTGACCCCGTGTGGAAAAACAAAACAAGGTTGTTAACCGTTAGGTCCAGGTGTTTAAGCTCAGTGGTTTGGCAAATTAAATCCCACTTCCTTCAAACACTCGGACCTGGCACTGGCCAAGCGTGGGCTTGGACTGGGCTCGCTAATGCCGTAGGAGCGCAGCAGAGCAGAGCGCTGTCCGGCTTCACCGGAGAAGGATAGTGTTATACAAGGGGCTTCAACCAAGCAGGGGTCGAGAGCACAGCCGGGGACCCAGAGAGGAGCGGCCCGACTCCCCCCCGTCTGTAACAACACCCCGGACTCGATCACAGGACAGGCGCGGCCGGGTTACATTCACAGGAGTACATCTAACACACACACTCACACTCACACACACACACTCACTCACACCTGGGCGGCGCGGCTTTCACACTCAGAGCTGCACAGCACCGTCACTCGAGCGCCGGGCCGAACCTGACTGGGCCGATCGGGCTGGAATCCGTGTGGATTAATTAGCAGCTGGCAAATAAAACCAGGGGGCGTGATCGTCAGATAATCAGGTTTTTAAAGGTTTGTTTTTAGCGTTCATTGGCAGGTTCTCACAGCATGCAGAACTGGTCTTCGGTTAAAAGATACATTATAATAAGATTGGAAAGAAAGTTTAAAGTAATGAGATGGAAAAACACAGGGGACCTCACTCGTACGCAAGACGACTTGGGAACCTGTAAGTGGGTCCGAACTTCACGAATACTAGTTTTGTGTAGCTCTGGTCGCTCTACAGAAAATACTAGCTGGTGCTCAGGGTCCTACAGTGCCCCCCAGTAACGGCCTCCTGTGCATCTCCTGCTGACTGAACAACTCGTGACATTGGGGATTAAAAGTGATATAGAAGCAAACAAAACAAATCAACCAGGACTAAGTTCATGCACCTGCATTGGTAAGATCTGCCCAGTTCAGTCTCCCACACACACTCTCTCTCACACAGTGAAAGTCCTTTGAGATATGGTATTTACAAGCAAAACCGAAAGAAAAAGCACAGATTAAAAACAAACTGTCCAAACCATTGAGCCAGGCTGACATCGGAGGGGGGGGAGGGGAGGAGAATAGGAGGGGAAAAACGGGGGGAAACGAAAAGAAAAAAGGACGAGAGAGACTCCCACTGCAGCAGGGTTAGTCCTCCCCAGAAGGAGCTTCCTCTTCCGACTCCTCCTCTTCCTCCTCGGCAGCTTCTTCCGCTTTCTTTGGGGGAGGGGACTCCTTCTCCTTCTTCTTCTTCTCCACCACCACCTCGGGCTCCTCCTCTTCTTCCTCCTCCTCCTCCTCCTCGGGGGGGCTCTCCGGCTCCTCCTCCTCTTTGGAGGAGTAGGACTTCTCCGAGGCCTTAGCCGCGCTGGGCCTGCCCTTGCCCTTGCCCTTCATGGGGCTGGGGATCACTGCAGGACAGGGAGCGGGGGTTAGCGGACATACAAGATGCTGACTGAAAGGGGGACACAATGTATACAGAACAAAATCCCGTTGAGAGCAAACACGCGAGCAGGACCACAGGCACCCGGGCAGGAAAAACGGTTTCAGAACCAATTAGCACCACTCGATTTAAGATGCAGCTGATAAAGCAGCTGATGGGACCCTTGGATGTCCGGAAACTATTACAAAGGATCTGCACAATATAGGTTTTGTACCGTGTGTTCACAGATTGTGCAAGAACACAACCCTATAACCGTTTCAGTAAAGGTTTAAACTCCAGTGCGTCTAAAGGTCAGTCTCTGCTTCAGGTAACAGCTTTAAGATTACTTCACACCGGTCCACAAATCCGCGTCCGCCGAATTCGGATTAGACCTGTACAGATGCAGACGTGCATTTTATTTGACAGTATTACTGTGAAATCTGAACAGGTCAGTGTGTACAGTTCTAGCAAACAGATTTCCGTACGACTCTGGACCCAACTGACCCGTTCAAGTGCACAAACACGGCGCATGTGCTTCAAATAAAACACGGACTGCTCTGACTGGATGAGGGAATGGCTTTTTCAGTCAGAAAAAGAGTTTGGTATTTTGGTTGGAGTTCGGATTTGCTGAAAATGCGTGACTATTCGAGGTCAACGAATGCGGATTCGGACTCTGATCGGATCACTCTCTCACACTAGAGTTTTCCCATCACATCCCAACAACACTCCGGCCATCACTACTCACTCAGAGACCAGATAACTTCTGCAAACGCCTACCATCTGGCCTTGGTAAACATCTCATCTACTCTTAAACAAACCACAATTGCATCTAAAGGAAGAGAAGACATCAGCTTTGTCTTCTGTCCCAGGTCCTACATGAAAAGCTGGAGTGCGTTACTCTTTATACCCATTAAAATGGTCTTTGTCTGCAGGTTCCTTAGAGGGAGCTGGTTTCCGGTCTGGGATTGTCTAAATTCAGAGAGGATCTGTGACTGGAGGACGCTCGCTGCACTTTACTGGAAGGCCTCTGTACTAAGCCCGTTGGATTACATGCCGTCGAAACCCCGTAATGGACATTGTTCAGCCTGTGGACTCCTCCTACGCATACCCCCCCCGCCCTGTACAGACCCCCTGTCCCGCTCCTCACCGGTGGCTTTTAGTCGGGGTTTGGGGGATTTCTTCTCCCTCCTGTCAGGCTTGCTCCTCTTCATCACCTTCTTGCTCCTCTTCCGGGAGTGGCCGTAGTCACTGTCGTCGTCATCGTCGACCATGAAGTCTTCGTCGCTACCCGACTCCTCTGAGGGGAGAGACACACCAGGAGTGAGGGCAGGCAGAGGAGAGAAAACCAGTGACTGAAAAGGTGTGAGGAGAAAGAAAATGAGGGCAGAGAGATGGGAGACAGAGGGAAAGAAACAATGAAGAATGATAGGTGACAAAGCAAGAAAGGCAAATGGAAAGGGAAGAGAGGAAGGTCAAGGAGAGACCAGGAGAGGACAGGAGCGTCACACTGGACTCCGAGTGGACAACACCCCCCCCCCGTGACGGCCCAACACAAGTCACTTCCCATTCCGTAGCAAAACCCCAATCAGACCCTGCCCCCGCCCCCCCGCCTTACTGTCCAGGAAGGCCTGTTCATCTTCGTCCTTCTCCTCGTCCTCGCTGCCACCGTCGTCCAGCAGCATCTCCCTCTGCTTGGACACGGCCTTGGACGCAGCCTGGCGCTGCTGCCGCACCTTCTTGCTGACCTCTGTGTCTTCATCGCTGTCTTCTGCGGAGAGGCGGACGGCAGGAGGAGACGCAACAGGGAAGGAGAGATCAAGAAAGAAGAAAGAGAGAGACTTTCTTTTAGCTCTTCAAGGTCAAATAATAAATGTCACATGTCTGTCACATCCATGAAGATTATTAATCGATAATGCACATTAACATCCCCCAACACAAGGACCGCCCCACGCCCTACCTGCTGGTCTTTTCCGTAGTCTGGCCGTGCGTTTGGGCGTCCTCTCCAGTTTAGGCTTCTTTCCCTTTTTGCCCTTTTTCGAGCTGTCGTAGTCGCTGTCCCCCCCCTCGCCCTCCTCCTCCTCCCCTTCAAAGTCGTTGTCTTCTTCACTGCCGAAATCGTCTGAGAAAACGACGGGCATTAAATACAGAGAAGCAAACAAAATATACTGCATTGTGGGGTGGGGTTAGAACACGCGCTGGCCTTACCTGCAGAGTCATCTTTGGACTTGGACACTTTGTCATCTGAATCCTCGCTGCAGAAGAGAGAGAGAACAATAAAATCCCGTTCGTAGTGAAAAGGGAAGTGGCAATATTTCACCGGTCCTCTCTGGCCAATCACAGGCCGGCCTGATGGCTGCTGTTGCCCTGACTGCAGCGATAAAAACTGTCAACCTGGCAGACGATATACATCTTGGCGCCGGCTGCAGTTTCTGCTCAGACCCGAAGTAAGACAGGCAGAAAAAAACATAGTGCAAGAAGATCACTGAACCAAGACGAGAAGAAATAGGCATAAATCTCACACAGCCTCTTTTTAAGAGAGGAGACGTTTACTGTCATCTAAAATATTAGAACTCAAAGGTACAGTACGACGGATGGAACCAGTGCAGGAGAACTGGGACTCAAGCTCTGTGCTGGAGGTACATATGGTATGAAAACAGCTCAGGGTAGAGGGGATATCGCACGAGAGCTCACCTGTCTTCCTGCGAGTTCTTCCCCGATCTCTTCTTGTGCTTCACTTCGCGGGGAGACGAGCGCATCTTCTTGCTGGGGGGCGCCGAGTCTCTCCCGTATTCCTCATCTGAGCCGGAAGACAAGGGAGTCAGACCAAGACCGCCACCCACACCCCCCCAGAAATAAAAAAGGCAACGATAAACAACTGTATAAACTGAACCCACAAGAGCTCCGAGCGCCTAGAGCACCCCAGGGAGTCGGGAGGCTCGTGCAGTCTGACCATCGCTCACTAGAGTACAAATGTGCCAGATGCCAACATACAGAGGTCAGACTGAATGCAGACCATAACACAAAATAAACAAACACCCCCCTCCCACCAAAAAATGATTATATCCTACGGCAAAGGTCTGACCCTCCCAGCTGAGGCGACAGACTACAGCGGATGGGCACATCGCGATGGGAGATGACCCAGTACGGATACTAGGTTTCAGAACAGTACAGTACAGAAACCAACCCTGAAAAACACTGCAGCTGATTAAGGTCCAACACGACTGCTAGCTGATACTTCATTACCACTATTCGCAAGCCTACAAACACAGTCTAGACGGGCGATTCCGATTCCCCCTAAACAGAAGCAGTGCAGATTTTTGGGGGGGGGGTGTTTCCGCCTCAAGACAAGGCAGTAAATGAAGCAGATGCCTAACGAGAGAGAGTCAATCCATCAGGAGTTCGACAGATCAAATCATCAAACCACTAGAGATCCAACTACATCTCAATGCATTCATTTCAAGAGCCATTCATTAGGAAATCCAGTGATTAGGCCAGCCCCCCCCTCCCCCACCAATGACAGTGGTGGCAGGGAAGAGGGCCGGAGGGCAGGTAGAAGTTATTAGCCACTCACTCGGCAGCAATCACTCCATCAGTGCCGTCTCGTACGCAGACCGAGCGCAGCTTCCTTCGGTGTAGCGAGACCGGGCCTACACGACCCCACACACATCTGTCTGTGCACAATCTGTGGCTTCGCACAGGCCGGTCCGAGCCTACGGGACGCACAAGATCCCGCGTCGCCTCTGTGCCGTTACATCGCCACATGCCCAGACTGCTCACTTGGATACAGAGAAGCTGATCACAGACTTAAATAATGCAGCTTCTTCCAGAACTCAGTATATTGGGAGGTTGGGGGTGATGTGTGTGTGGTTGTTGGATGAACAAATTAATTGAAGTGAGTTTACACTTCCAGTTCATTCATTTACTCCATTTTTTGCGTTTCACAGATAGAAAGCAAACCGGCCGACCTAAGCGATGATCTCAAATCGCAAGCCTGGACTTGAAGGCGAATTCGTGACCCCCGAAAAACAACGGGCCTCACCTGCATCATCGGACTCCTGGAACTGTGAGTAATCCACCACCTTCCTGTTCCTGCAGAGAGAGAGAAAACACGGGCATCAAAGCTAATGGAGAGACGTCACACTGAACAGACGGGGGCTCACAGCCCAAAGAGCGGCTACAGAAGGGACTGCAGCCCACCCAGCTGTGCCCCCACACAGGCACATTCACTACAGGCTGCCGCTGCCACCCCCACTGGCTCCTTCAACACCACCCCAGAATATAACATCGCATCGGTTTAGGGGAGGGGGTAAGGCAATAACTATCAGAAGACTTCCTCAGCAGCATCACGCTTTGAGCCCAATACACACACAGTGGCCAGAGTGGATTTGTACAGAATGTGGTTTATTTAAGCCAAGAGAGGCTGACCTGACCTACACAACTCCTGCGCTATGGCGAATTCTTGGGCGCAAACCAACATAAAAACTGTCTTTTCTCTTGCAATCTCCACAGACTGTGTAAGTGGATTACACGAAACCACAGCCGCCCCAACCTTCAGTACAGCACCAGGCAGAAGGGGACAGGTGCGCCGCTCGAGAATTAGTAGGCAGTCTTAGACGGCGGGGATCAAGGAACAGCGCCCGAACAAGACAACCCCACTTATCTTCTCGATAAACAATTCGCCCCGATAGCCCTCTAAAGCCTTTCATCATCTCATCAAGCCATGCAAGAATCCTCTCGGACAGGCCCAGTCCACCGGCGCTGCTCAGCTCAGGGATGCCGTGACCGAGAGAGACTCGGACTTCCTCCCGTATTTATTTAACCTCTTACAATCGAGGCTGCCAAAGGAATAGGCCAAACAACTTGTCTGTGTCTGGGTGAGGTCGAGGATCCCCGCCAGACAACACAATCCAGCTGCAGAGTTGCCGATTAATCTCCGCAATAATTTTACAAGCTCATAAACATTCAGCAACAGTTCGTCCATGTCCATCATGTAAATTAATGTAACACAACCACACTGAATTACATCAACAACAACGACATACAGCTGACTGCAGAAGACTGGATAGCTGGATTATTTTTCAGGAAGTGCCCGTGTGACATTTGTAGCCACCACGCCAGGCTCTGGCTCCGGGCTATACCGCGTGGGGAATTTCAAGAAACATAAATCCTTGGACTAAATGCTATGGATCATTCTTGCCCTTGGTTACACCTTCTGCAATAATACAGCTGTCACCATTTAAAAAACACCATTACCCGACAATAATATAATTTTGGTTGGAGATAAAATTAGATTAGTCTCCTTGAACACTGTCTTTTTCCCAGCACAAGCACAACACAATTATATAGAACATCATGCCTGGGTTTTTTCCATTTCAGCAAGTGTGTAACAAAAAACTATTCTTATAGAAAGACAACAAAGATGCTACATAAAAGTATGTAGGCATGTGGGGGTTACATACAGCGATTCTGCACTGTGATTACAGTACAAAACCATGCTGGAAAAAATTAACGCATTTCAAAATAAAGAGCTGGAGGAATTCTTAAACATTAAAATCATTGCAGCACATGACCATTGCACTTTGCAAACTCAAAATCCTAACCCATACAATTCTCAGAGCTTGCAAGCTACAGCTATAAACTGACTCACAGCGCATGTTTTAGGTGCATCAGACCTGGGTACAAGCTGAACACGACACTGGGGACCATCTGGCCTAGCTGGGCAGGCAGAGATCGCCCGAGACGAGCTCCGACCGCTCCGCTCCGCACGACAACTGCGATTCAGTGATGGGGCACTGGAGAGAGCAGACACTGCAAGGAATACAACTTTTACAACCCAACATCCCAGGGGGAGGGGGACAAAACCTTCAGCACATTCGCCCAGAGACAGCTGTGCTTCACTCGTGCTTTTGTCTACATTTCCCACAAACCAACGGTCTTAAATTCCTGATTTATTCCGAGATAATTCAAGTGCAACGTGGTTATATAACCACCCCTCACCCTTCCCTCAAGTTTTGTTTATGAATGTCCATGTACAGCTTGAGGCCCAAGTTAATGTTCTTAAGCAGCTGGACAGTACACATGCCACAGTCCTTACTTGACATGCTATAATTTCAAGGGCCCAAAACGAGATGGGCTTTGCAAGGGGGCATATTCTAAATTCAAACTTTAAAAGATGTATTTTTCTATTCTACCCTTCTGTGTCCGTGTGCTTCTTTTTTATTATATTTGCCTAGGGGAGGCGAGGCTCACGCTCTCAGGGTGCGAGGGATTAACTGCAAAAGTGAAACGTGGGCTGTGCGACCCCCCGGCCGCGCGGTGCGTGCGTGCGCGCGCGCTCCACACGGACACGCAACGTTCTGATTAACTGCAGGTCATTAATTAGTGGCCGGAGCAAAACACCCAGAACGCCCCCTCCCGCTACAACAGCGCAGCAGGCTGAGCAACTTCCACAAGTCCTGGAGGTGTGGTGCCGTGGCCACAGACCCCCCCGCCGTGACGTCACCACCCCACATACCTACTCTTAATTGCGCGCGAGCAGCGATGTTTTGGGGGTTAGCTTTTTATTTTTTTAGACCACTACGCTTTCCCAGCCCCCTCCCCCCACCGCCACCCCTCCCCCTCCTTGAATCTGAGCTTCTCCGTCCAAATGCAAATTAATAAATAATATAACATTACAGACGCGACTCTGTGTAATCAAACATCTGGGTGGTGGGGGGTAAATAAGTTGACGCGGGGCTCTGCGATGTGCAGATCCGACCAGCGCCTCGCATCAATGAACAGTGCCGGGGGCCGTCTGGGCGAGGATGAATGGGAAGCCGTGTCGTCGCTCCCAGCGGCCGTCGCCGAGTTAGAGGCGCTTTGCAGGCGCGGGGCCCCGGCCGCGCAGAATGGATGCAACTCGAAAGGCGCGCAAACGGCGGGTCCGCACGGTGCGGGAGGAGGGTGCGTGCCTCAATTGCAGCTTTTGAACTTTAAAGCCATGCACAGAAACCCACATCGCCCGAACAGAACCGACAGGACCGGACTGCTGCCGTGCGCCCGGTCCGGCCGTGCATGCGAGCGTCGGCGCCCCGAGAAAAGCAGAGGAAACAGACGTACCTTACTGGTCTTGACATTTTGCAGAAATACTGTAGAGGTTAAAAAATATATAAAAAAGGAGAATCCCGAGGCAAATAAAGGAAAAGGATAAAAGCGCTGGGTTTTTGCTCGGCGGAACGGCCTCGGCGAAAAATGCAGCCCAGTTTCTGAGCCGAACCAAAAAAATAAAAAAATAAAATGTGTTTTAAAGGGGGTTTTATTTGAATTTTACCCTCAGCTTCACAAAATGGTGATTAAAACAAACTGAAACTGCAGGTCGCGCGCAACCTAAACCCTGGCCGTGGGCGGGGCTGTCTCGCCAAGGTCCGCCCCCCCCGCCGCCGATTGGGCCGCTGGGCGAAACGGGCGCCGTGGTTGGAGGATTCGAATCATCATTCTGCCGCTGATTGGAGGGGGGCGGTGCTCGTCATGCGCACGGCCCCGCCCCCGCTCGCCCTCCCCCCACACGGATAGGTTGAGAGCGCACTGCTAAGAAAACAAAAAGAGCAGGCCCGGGCTGGAGCCGAGCCTCTGCGGCTGCACTGGGCTCGGCTGGATTCAAACGAGGGTTCAGTAGAAGGGGTTTGCAAGAGATTGGTGCTTAAATGTTAGGCTTATTGCATGATGCATCAGCCAAGGCAAAGTAGGTGTCGTGGCGTTGGCAGCAGTGCTGGACTTCAGCTGGACACAGAACGCCTGTCTCTGCAATGCAAAGTTTGAACAAATTTCCAATGTTTTCCTCAGAGCCAAAGCCTGGGATGTAGTTGTTGCTGATTCCCTCAGTCTTAAGGATGATGCTCTGGCTTTGAAGAAAACCCCTACACAATGTAATGTCCCAGTCCTTGTGATCTCTGAAGTTACCACATACACACACACACACACACACAATTCAAAGCTTTGGTGAAGGTAATCATTGAAATGAGAGCCTGATTTAATCACAAACACTGAACTCTAGGCCACAGCACTACATCTGCTTCAGCTTGTGCATCATATATTTATCTAGTTATTGATTTATTTGCAGTGTATAACTCTCTGATGGTTTTGTATACTGCATTTTTGTTAAACCCAATTCCCAGATGCAACTTTGTATACTTCCTTTTGTTTAATTTAGGTTGCATTGGATCAATGTGTAAAAAAAGTGAAAATTAAAAATGATATCCCAGCTCAGCATCAATATACTGAATATTATAATAGGTCAGTCCTCATCGTGCTCCTTCTTCAATGCGATGGTTGGATGTAATCTCATGCCACTCTTCCTGATTGAAGATTCAGAGGTACATTCTTGATAGTTTTGATTGTTCCATGTGGTGATGTTTTCCACCCGTTGACATCTGGGTCTTCCCAGATCATGCCTCATAATATTTATTAGTAGTGATCGGCTAGTTTTTATCATATTGAACATTTTTTCATTTGACATTTTTCTGGACCAGGACATTTTTAGCATCCTTTGAAAAAACACCATAATTCAAATGCATCAATCCAGGCATGTATTGGTTTAGATAAGGTCCAGGTCTGTTAATCAATGTTGAGCACAAACCAAGCAAGTTTCACTCTTACCCTAGTGGTGTGTTCAGCGCTGGAAATAACCCAGAGCCATGACACCAGCCTCACAGTCAATGCTGACTCTATGGATTCTTCTAGAAACCTCTGAGTGAAAACTGGGGAAAGATCACCATCTAGAAACCAAGCTAATAAGATGTTTTGTAACATCTTCCTCTTACTGTTATGTTCCTTTTATCACAATGGTTTCCAAAGACAAACATACACATTCATTTCTTCCAGATGACGTCCCTTCACTCTCATTTACCTATAAATCTTTCCTCTAAGCGTCCAACAGCACACTCTCCCGTGTGTAGGGTTCTCCATTTTCTTTTTTGAAGTCTCCTATTTACGCTGCTCACAATGGTTTCTTAAAGGTCAGGGGAAATATCTGTAATGACAAGATCACCCTGTCAGGCTGAATCTTCGCCTCCCCGCCACCCAGTGCTAAAAAAGCCTCACCACACCGTCCCCTCTAGGTGCCATTGACAAGAGTCTCAGCCTGAATTTAACAATGCTATGCCACAATTATAAATAAATACATTTGGAAATTAATATATAATGTAGAAAATATGGATAAAAACACATCAGAATATTAGTTTTGTAATTAATTATAATATTAGTTCATTCATAGTTTTTAATTATGGCATGCAATATCCTCTAAATATGGGAAACAATTACAGAAATGTTGTGTAAACCTGCTTACATCCCATTTACACTTTTTTATTTTACCACAATGACAAACACACACACTGTCAGAGAATAGTGACAACCACAACCCCCCCACCCCCACCACACACAGAAACCTTTTTAACATGGAGACAATATCTGAGATCAAAACTTTCAATATCGATCTCTTTTGTTGTATCTGTGTTCTTGCCACTTACAATCATGCATACAATTGCACATCATACAACAATCATGTCAAACTTATTTTTAATCTTAAATAAATGTAACTCGTTTTTAGTTTACAGCAGATAGGGGAGTTATTAGACTACACAGTGTGGCACACAGTGATGTCTGAAAACCTGCATTTCGATTGTATTATTCTTTGTTTTCAGTCCCAGTGTATTTCTGACTAAAGAGATGATTTGGTCGAAAATGAAAGGAGCATAAAACGTGTGAAATTGATTTCTGAGCAGTCGGTTCTCTAGGGAACTTGGAGATACGGGCCACGGCTGTGTGAAGGCCCCTCACAATTTGATGAGACACCAGGGCCGCTATTCCGCAGCTGATTCCTCTAGACTGGCGCTGTTTCACCGGAGACCGGTGCGCTGACGCAACCAGGCGCGTCAGGAACAGGAGGACGTGGGTGATTGTGGTTTCTGTGGCCACCAGGTGAAGGCGTTCTCTCTTGTCACTGGTATCCCTCGGGTGCACTCCTCCCTTTTCCTCCCGCACAGCCTTGGGCTCCCACCCCTACTGATTCAAGCCTCAAGTTTCCAAAGCAGGGTGTTGTGTGTGTGTGTGAGAGAGAGTGTGTGTTTCCATGTGTGTTTGTGTGTATATGTTTTGGTACGTGTGTGTGTGCATTTGTGTGTTTGCGTGGGTGGCTGCTTGGGCGTGATTGCATGTGTGTATATTTCTAGCTGTGTTTCTGTGTGTATGTATCTGTGTTTCCATTTGTGTGTGTGTGCATGTGAGTGTTTGCATGTGTGTGGGTGGGTGGCTGGGTGGGTGTGTTTGCATGTGTGTTTGTGTGTGTGTATTTGTGTTTCTGTGTGTGGGTGCTTTTCTCCTTCACCAGCCGGCTCCTTCCACTGACTTCTTGCGCTCATGGCATCTGTCTGCCCCACTAAAGGACACAGAGCTCAGATCCTAGGTTGCAGATGCTGAGACGGGAGCCCAGACATACAGCAGGTGGACTCCAGCTCAGACTCATTTTGGCTCAGTAACAGTCGCACTCATCTTATCCAGGGTGACTTACAACATAAGTGCAATACGAAGTGCAAGAATACAGTTAAGTACAAGGCATCAAACATTACAAATTCAAATTTACATTAAACAGAGCAATTCAAAATATAATACATTTTACACAGGTAAGTACAGTAAGTGAGGTCCTACATCCTGGACGGTAAAAGCTAAGTGCTGTCAAGATGTAGGGTCACAGTCAAGGGCTACGGGAAAGGGAGTAAGGAGGAAATCCATCAATAATACAAGTATTAGTAACGCAAGAAGCATGATGAAATGCTGTGAAGTGCTATATAACGGGGATTAAAAGGACTAATATTACAAGTGCTGTCGGAAGAGATGCGTCTTGATAAGCGCTGGAATGAGGTCAAGGACTCTGCTGTTTTGACTTCGGTGGGCAGGTCGTTCCACCACTTAGGGTTCAGGGATGAGAAGGAGCGGCTCTGGAGGAAGGAGAGTGGAGAGGAGGTAGAGTTAGTCTTCTGGCACTGGAGGAGCGCAGTGGTCTGGAGGGGATGTATGGAGAGACGAGTGACTGAAGGTAGCTTGGTGCCGTGTGGTCGAGACAGCGGTAGGTGAGGGTCAGTGTCTTGAACTGAATGAGTGCCGGTATTGGGAGCCAGTGGAGGGAGAGAGCAGTGGAGTAGCGTGTGTGAATCGTGGCAGAGAGAATACCAGACGAGCCGCAGAGTTCTGGATGAGCTGGAGCGGCAGGTAGTAGATGCAGGCAGGCCGGCCAGGAGGGAGTTGCAGTAGTCCAGGCGGGAGAGGACCAGTGACTGGACGAGCAGCTGAGTCGAGTAGTCGGTGAGGAAGGGACGGATCCGGCGTATGTTGCTCAGGAAGAATCTGCAGGTGCGTGTCAGAGTGGTGATGTGCTGGGTGTAGGAGAGCACAGGATCGAAGGTGACTCTTAGATTTTTAGCGGAAGAAGAAGGAGAGAGTGTGGTGGATTCCAAGGGGATTGAGATGGAGAGGTCAGCAGAAGGTGAGGAAGAGTGGGGGAGAAACAGGAGATCCGATTTGGAGAGGTTGAGCTTGAGGTGGTGCGAGTGCATCCAGGCGGAGATAGCAGACAAACAGGAAGAGATGCGAGAGGGGATGAGAGGGTCAGAAGAGGTTAAAGACAGGAAGATCTGGGCATCATCTGCGTAGAAGTGGTAGGAGAAACCATGGGATGCGATGAGGGAGCCCAGGGAGCGAGTGTAGAGAGAGAACAGGATGGGGCCCAGGATGGAGCCTTCGGGTACGCCTGTGAGCTGAGGTTGGGGGTGGATGAGGAACCTCGCCATGTCACTTGGTAGGTCCAGTCGCTGAGGTAGAAGGAGAACCAGGTGAGAGCGGTCCCAGAGATTCCAAGGTCTTCTTTACGAGAAGTTAAATGGAAACAATAATTTCAATATAATATTAAAACCAAAATAAAAAATAAAAATATATTTTTCCCCAGAGTGATTCTGAAGTTTGTGCTTTTCATATTTTTGTATTTCTGTTGTATGAATCTTGCAGGTGCTGTGCTTTAGGCCCAGAAGGGGTCAGTGTGAATTAATGTAAAAGATCATGGAGGATCAAATCTTCTAATCCTTGTTAGCTCACAGCCTTGGTCACTGGCCTTACAGCTGGCGGGTTGTGGGCTAAGAACCGGGGTGACCTGCTGGACATGTGTTTGTGTGCTGCTAGTGCTTTGTTTTAGTGTCAGAGGGGAGTGGAAGGTTGATATCCCAGATTGTTGAACATGAGAAAGGGGAGCTCTGTGGCCCTGTGTGGAGTGAGCAGGACTTGAGTTCTAATTGAGGTTGTGGTGCTGTCTTCTGAGAATGTCTGTCCAGGTTCAATGGGCATCGTAAGTCTGATATTAAAAATCTTGAATAATATTAGAAGTCAATAGTTTGGAACCCCACAGCTTTGCCGACTATCCTTAAAGCTGGAAGGTCTGTTCAAATCCTGGTTCAGCTGCTGTCCTTTGAAATGATTTTTGTTCTGTGCTACAACTGCTCTGTTTTACTGCCACAGGGGGGCAGTGTGAGGCAGATGTACAACTGAAACTCAGTTGGTTTTGGTGTTTTATTTTCAGGAGGAGCAGTATAAGGTTGATGAACCAGATCTTATACCTGGCTTACTGTGTGTTAGGGGGGTGTTTAAGCTACTAGGTGCTGGGTTCAAATCCCGAATTAACCCTTGTCTTCTGAAAAGGGTTAGGAGGGCAGTGTGAGGTTGATATATCAGATATTTTTGCACTTGCAATAGGAGTCCTTTGTGGCTGAATCACAGAGTGCTGGGCTTGTAACCAGCAGGCCCCAGGTTTGAATCCAGGCTGAGGTAATTACATTAAGGGGGTGTAATACAAATCAATTTATAGAAAGTGGGTTATATTAGGGTAGTTTGTAGAAAGGAGTGTGTTGGGGGTGTTGGCAAAAACCACTGTAGGAGGTTGTGAGGTTGGCTAACAGCTGAGGTGAGGGGAATGGGTTAGTGTAGTGGAGGACAACAGAGTATGAAAGGGTAGGCCTGGCATTAGTGTAGGTGGGTATGTTATATGTTATATGCTCTCCTAGCCTGTGCTACCCCTGGCACACTATCTCATCCTGTGCTTAACTCCTCAACCAAGGTCCTCTATCTCCCAACATCCTAGTTTACCTACACTACACAACCTTCTCCCTATACATGGGTTAGTACTAACTCTATTAATGTACTTACCTCACTCACTCAACCCTGGGTCCTGCTGGCTACCACTCACTATGACTCCTACTGGAAGTGCTGAAATATGTGGTATATCAACCTCATACTGCTCTCCTGACCCTAAAACAAAGTACTAAATCAGAAGACAGAGGTTCAACCAGTATTTGAACCCAGGTCCTTGTAGGTCATCCACCCCTGTAACACACAGTGAGCCAGGTATAAGATCTGGTATAATCAACCTTACACTGCCCCTCCTGAAAATAAAACACCCGGACCAACTGAGTTTCAGAAGACAGAGGCTGAAGCAGGATTTGAAAACAGACCCTCCGATATATAGATTCACTTTATGCAGTGAGCCACAAGGGATTACATACATACTTGATTGTTCTACTATCTACCACTGCCTGCTCTGACAAAAACTGAAGACAACAGATTTTCAGAAGGCAGGGGATCCACTCAGGATTTCAACTCAGGACTTACTAGGTTTCAAGCAAGCACTACATGCAGTGAAACACACAAAGACTTGTTTAAAGATCTGCTATATCAACCTCACACTGCCCTAGCACTAAAATAAGGCACAAGCAACAGATTGTGTGAAGACAGGGGCTCAAGATCTGCCAGCCTTTAATCTAGCACTTTGCATGGTGAGTTACAATTGACTTCCAACTATGTGCTACATCCAACTCACAGAGAATCCTCTGGCACCTAAAGATGCTGCATTAGGATTTGAACCCACAACCTGCAAGGTCAGCACTCAATGCAGTCAGCCACATGGATTATCTTTTTAAGTGAGTAAAGTTGTAGTATATCAACCTCACACTGCCCCCTCTGGCACAACAATAGAAGATAAACTACAGGTTTTAAGCAAAACCAGGGCCCCATTCCTCATACCTGGTTTAACTAATTCGGGCTAACCAGATGTTAGCCGGATTCAATAATTCCGATAATTTAAGTCAGGCTATCTCCGTTCCTCAGAGCCAAATAGAGGCTAAACTTGTCTTGTTACCTGGATCCTGACTTAAGAAATCTGTATGCTTGTACAAATGCAACATGGACTGAGAGTTTGCTGCATCAGAATCGTTAGCTCTCTATTGTGTTGTCATATTTTGTTATTGTTCTTTTTAAAATATATAATACTGCAGTATTATGTTGTACTAATTGATCTGTCTGATATAAATGGTTTCTTCACCTTTTTAGCCAAATTAACGGGCTATGAATTAACGGGCTATGAAATTAACACTATTAGATCACTTCTAAAACAAATATGTAAGCAATGATTTCTGACAAATACAATTATTTCCTACACCTTCCTCAAATTTCTGCTACAATGTAGACTCTCTGAATATTCTTGAGTCGTGCACAGAGCCTGGCCACTTGGGCTCAATACTTGAAATGAAGATCATATGGGAATAACTGCGGTCAAGCCATGGGTGATGTACAGTATTATCCAAAATCTGATACCCCACTGTCTAGCACAGACATTGTATAATTAGTTGTTAAAATGGTCATTAATGTCATAAGCACCTGTACATCAAAGCTGTGAAATGATTTCCTGTTCACAAAATCTGCCTCAATTTGGTCCTGAGGTGCCCTGATGGGGACCTGACTGCACAGCGCAATGACTGTGTGGATCTCTGCGTCAGAACATAGAACATGACAGTGTCCAGTGGAGAGGAGGCCATTCGCCCCATCGTGCGCGTTTGCTGTCCATTAATAACTAAGTCATCCAAGGATCCTATCCAGTCTGTTTTTGAAGCTACTGTACAACTACATCGTGTTATAATGTAGTCTGTAATACAATAACGATAGGATTACCTTTGAATTAAATTGCATATAACCTCGTAGCAGCTTTGCCAATATTTTGAAGTGAGTGCAGGATGCGCCTCTGTACGGCTGCGCAAGTAAATTTATAGGTGAATTATACCTCACCGACTGACTCTATAGCGCTCAAATAGGAAAATACGTTAATTATGCAAATTATCTTGGCGATCTCTCAGTACTCATTCACTCCGAAAAGCTGATGTTATTAAAACGGCTCTTTGATCTCTAAAGCATTTCAGAGGGGTGTGTCGAGATTATTATTACATTATTTTACTGTAATTCTACATTGCATTCTTACATTTTATTTTAGACCAAAAACCATCATGCCAAGCTTATATAAACAGAAGACAGACAGGGCATCTTTCCCCGTGTCCGTTTCAAAGACCACTTCATTGGGGGATCACCAGCAGGATCAATGGGTCATGCAACAAAATGTGGATGGATGAATGAAGAAGCCTTTGTGAAGTTCCTGGAGCACCTTATACGTCACACAAACTGCCTCATTGCATTGATCAAACCAGTTGTGCTGATTCTTGATAATCACGTATCTCACATTTCACTGAAGCCTTCGAAAACTGCAAAGGAAAATGGTCATGCTCACTCTGCCACCTCACACCTCCCATCGCTTACAACCCTTAGACAAAACAGTCTATGGACCACTGAAGACCTACTACAATAGAGCCATGGATGGTTGGATGTGTACAAACCCTGGTAAAACCGCAACAATATTTGACATTCCAGGACTTGTGAGGGAAGCATTCATGTCAGCAATGACACCAAGAAACATCATCTCAGGATTCAAAGTGACAGGCATATTCCCGTTCAACGGGGATATTTTTCTAAATGAAGATTATGCCCCATCCATGGTCACAGACAGGCCAAACCCGGAGGAGCCATCCAACAGTGCAGACCTGCCTGTACCATCAACCCATGCCATGAGTCCTGATTGCTCATCAGCAGTTCCAGACCCAGAGGAGCCACCTGCTACTCTGCCTGAACTATTAAACAGAATCATGAATCCTGAACCTCATTTGAGGTATGTGTCCCCAGGAGACATACATCCCTTCCCTAAAGCCACAGCAACTAAATGTGGGGAACTGGGTAAATAACACTTATCCTTATCTGTACTTATTTCTCCTAATAATTAATAAGTTCAGGAACACCAAGAGTTAAGAGGGAGTTCACTACCTCAGAGACACTAGGTGGCTGTGGCAAGCAGCTGAGGCACTATAAATATGAGAGGCGCAGTGAGGCGAGGCTACAGTTCTCACTCATTAAAAGAGATGTAACTACGCCACCACATGGCCTGATGTGTGCTATTACTTCCTTTATTCAGGTAGGTTGAAGTAGACTAAAAGATAGTGTTTAGTTGCAATGGGGTCGTGATCTGCACTAAACTGTCATTTTTGTTTTTTATTAACTTTGGTTTATCCACATAAACGGACTGCAAGGTGGTGGAGTAGGCCTCTAGGTCTCTGCAATGTAACGATATGCTACGTGTGTCACTCTGACATTGAAAATACTGGCTGGAAATATTTCTTTAATGTTGATACATTTTTGCTTAAAACTGATATGTGTAAAAAGCATCTTCTGTACGCTATAGTTCTAACTCATTAAAAGAGAAGTAACTACGCAACCACATGGTCTGATGTGTGCTATTACTTCCTTGATTCATGGCCGTAACATAAACCTAGAATGAAAAGGAAGAAAGTAAAAATAAAAATCTTGACCAACACACCAGAAAAGCTGGAGTTGGAGAAGGCACACAGTGACAGAGAAAATAAAAAGACTGAAAAAGAGAAGAAAAAGACTGAAAAGAGAAGAAAAAGGCTCTGAAAGGGTCAAAACAAATAAAAACCAAGAAGAAAACTGTTGTCTACTGTAGCTCAGAAGAAAGTGACATAAACATTTCACTTAAAGACACCGCTCACTATGATAGTTCAGAAGATGACCTGAGTGAGGATGATGGTGACTTCCTCATTGTGAACTTTACGGGTAAAAACAAATCCTATGATTACATTGGATTGGTGGGCGCTGACATCAGTGCAAAGTTGCTGAGGCGAGTCGTGGGAGTTCTGTGGATGGAAAGCCCACCTTCGCATTCAAAGAGAATGATGAAGGATTCATCCCTAGAGGTGATGTGCTCAAGAAACTACCCACACCGCAAAAACTTGGTGGAACAGCCAGAAGGGAGCAGATTCCATATTCCCCAGCAGCATTGACAAGTGGGATGTTGAGTAGTAGCCCAGTTCTGTGAGGAGAATTGCAGTGGATTTTGTTCTGAACATTTTAAATAGGCCTTGTTGAAGAAAATTGGCCTTTGAAGGTGAAAACTTTATCTTTAAATAAAACCTTTAAGAAGTAATTTGGTATTCAATTTGTCTTGCTTTGATATAGCAACGAAATGCGGTCTGGGGGGGGAGGGGGCAAAGTGCGGTCCAGAGTGGCGGGGTGGCTGACGATGTGGTGCGGTGTGGTCCACCAGTCTACACAGGGCAACCGGCCCACTTACGATTCGACCGGCCCAAATAGCAAAAAAAGGGACCAGCCCTTCTGGCATTTGCCAGAATTGCCAGATGGCCAGTCCACCTTTATACATAAGTATAATTTTAACATTTTCACCGGCAGTTCTCATCTGGTTCAGAGGCTCTTCTGGATCAAGCAGCTGATTGGCTAAATGTGCATTAGTGTTGAGCATCAGGATCTTCTGTGACTCATAAAGATATGAAATCTGAAGGACCGAGAAGCTAGAGCCCTCGGTTTAAATCTAACAGCTCTGTCCTGTACCAGTTATCACCACAAGAGGGCGCACCAACCCTGCAAATAGAAGGGATGCAGTGCTGGCTTTGCAAAACTCTTTATTGTGGTAAAACTGTGTTGTAGTTTTGGGATAAAAACAAACCAACATATCCACATGTTCGCCTTTAACTATTGTGGAACAGAATTATTTTTTTAATACTCATAAAGAGACGTGGGAAACCTTAAGAGACAGAAATTACTTTGAAGTGCAGGTGAGGTCTGTTGGATAGCTTGGTAAACCTACTGCTGCCAGGTTTCTTTCTTTCGTTATTTAAATTGTAGTGCTGCTAAAAATGTACCGCGCTGTGGTTTCCTGTCAGGGTGAAGATGCTCTTGTTGTGCTCAGCATGGCTTGTGGCTGATTGCTCGCTCTCTCCCGGCTGCTTTCTCACTCAACCACATCACCCTGTCGGAGAGAAACCTCAGAAGGCCTGTATCTTTGAGCTGAGGGAGCTCCTACACAGGGGAAGGACAAACAGGAAGAAAGAAAAGGAGAAGGAAGGAAAAGCTAAAAAAAGTGAAACTTTAAAAATAATGTAACTAAACATAAGAAGTGGAAAACTCAGGTATCAGATGCCTGAGATCCCACGAGCCTTTGTTCTACCACCACCGAGACCAAACCGAAACTTGCCGCACCCTCACCACAAACACAGTTCACTCAGAGACGACCAGGACAACAGCTTTTGCTTCTAGAGAAAAAGTTTTTATTACCTCGTGGCTTGGAGAGGCCTCCACTTTTGAAACAAAGCCATGACAATCATAATCAAGAGAGACCCTCCCACCCTGCCAGAGCAGGACCCTGCCGGGGGAGACGCTGTTCCTTCTGAAGGTCCCACACCATCAGATTCCCGTTTCCATCCTTTATAACATTAACATGTTGTTGTTGTTGTTGTTGTTGCTTTTGTTCAAGTTTGTTTGTGTGAAACGTGTAGCTGTGTAATTTCAGTACGTGTGCAGGAACACTTTCTAATGGTCCTCGTATTCAGTGTATTCAAGCCCACAAGATAAGAAAAGCTTTTTCCTATTTTACCACTAAGATTTTTATTTATTTATTTATTTATTTTGGCCCTCCGAGCCACGGCAGGGTCAAAGGGCTGCAATCTTAAAGACCGGCGTGAATGTGAAGTGACGATCTGCAAAACTAATCTGAGAGCCACAGCCTCCACAGCTCTGTACGCAAGGTGTAAAATACAGGAGATGGGGACTATTCTGTGACCCCCCCTTTCAAAATAGGAAAATAGATTCTAAAATAAAAAACATAAAATAAAAAACAAAACAAAAACTGAATCTTTTCATACCTGGTGACATCTTTTGGAGTGTATTTTGAGTTGATTTCACACTAATCTTTTGGAGAAGGTTTCCAATCTGCTTTAGAGTTTCATCCTAAGCTAGGGTTCTGTTCTAGGTGTTCTAGGTGTTGTAGATGTTCTAGGCCCCGGCAATTTAAGAAGCTCCATCTTTAAAGATGGGTCTGATGCATATTCGCATATTACATGAGAAACAAAAAACCTGGTTGTCTGTGGCCTACTATACCAACCACAACAAAAAAGTAAAAGAACAAAAACAAACAAACTAAATTAAAAACTTGCTTTGATGGACTGGATGAAGAAAGGGAGTGAGACACGAAGGGGCAGAGGGCAGAGGGCAGCAGGCAGTGTTACGGCGCAGTGCAGTTACAATGAGCCGCAGTGGCAGGCAAATCAATATCACACCGACGCACAGCTGCGGTTGACTTCCCTCAAATGCAAAATCAGCTGATCATTGTAACCAGGTGTCTGATCGCACCCGCCCCCTGCCTCGCCTGCCTGAGCGTGCGTGTGAGTGTGTGTGTGTGTACCTGTGCGTGTGAGTGTGCGTGTTTATAGATGCAGCCCCTTCCCGTGGTTTCCAGAGAGCCCATTCAGGGGTCGGGGTCTAGGCCCAGTTGCAGCAGGAGCAGCTGCTGTCGAACACCAGGCCCTGGGCACAGTTCTGGAAGTAGGTTTTGCCGCTGGTGCACTCGTAGAACTGGTTCTTGTTGGTGGGGTCGGGGTACATGCCATTGGCCTTGCCCATGCAGAAGCTGCTGTTCATGCCACTAGTGCCGCTGCCCGAGCTGCCTCCACTGGAGCTGCCTCCCCCTGAGCTGCCCCCGGAGCTGGCTGCAGTGGTGGAAACTCCCTTGATGGGGGGCAGGGGGGTTGCAGGGGGTTTGCAGACTGGGAGGGGGGAAAAAAGACAGAAGTCATTGCCCCTCTTTGTACTGAAGAGGAGGGAGGCTGTTGTGATCCCTGTAAATCCCCAGTTTTACAGGTCATGTAGATGCTTATTCTGTGTATACATTCATACACAGTAAGATACACAGTAGGTCCATAAATATTAGGACAGTGACACAATTGTCATAATTTTGTCTCTGTATGCCACCACACTGGATTTGAAAGGAAACAATCAGGATTTCAAGTGTTTTAAGTGTAGACTTTCATCTTTAATTTGAGGGTAGTTACATCCAAATTGGGTGAACAGTGTAGGAATAATTTTTTATGTTTCCCCCCCAATTTTAGGGGCTCAAAAGTAATTGGACACACTAACATAATCATGAATTAAATTGTGAGTTTCAATACTTGGTGGCAAATCCTTTGCAGTCAATGACTGCCTGAAGTCTGAACCCATAGACATCACCAGATGATGGGTTTCTTCCCTGGTGATGCTCTGCCAGGCCTGCACTGCAGCTGTCTTTAGTTCCTGCTTGTTCTTGGGGCGTTT
This sequence comes from Amia ocellicauda, assembly GCF_036373705.1. Taxonomy (NCBI): domain Eukaryota; kingdom Metazoa; phylum Chordata; class Actinopteri; order Amiiformes; family Amiidae; genus Amia; species Amia ocellicauda. The sequence goes on along the minus strand of NC_089854.1, from coordinate 1,889,753 downwards.
CCTTTCAAATCCTCTCTCTCTCTCTCTCTCTCTCTCTCTCTCTCTCTCTCTCTCTCTCTCTGTGTCTCCTGTTCCCTTACCTGCCTGGTCCAGACCCAGAGCCTTGTGCAGCACATTGATCAGAGGGTACTTCCCCTGGTTGCAGAAGGTCCCCAGGTAGTCATCCATGTCAAGGGTCCACACCATGGCTCCTCCGAAGTTGTTCTTCATCAGCCACTGAACCTACAGGGACGACACAAACAAATATGAATGAATACATAAGAAAAGTCAGAGCTGCTTGATTCCAGTCCCTTTGGTAAGCAACACACACACAGGAGCTCCGGCTTGCGGGCCTGAGGGCAGCATCTCTTACCTTGATCCCAAAACTCCTGATGTTGTCAAATCCAACCCACTGGCTTCCCTTGTAGGCGTAGGGGACGTCCTGCACTGCATTCCACACGTATGTCGCCCCTTGCAGAAAGCCGCAGATCTGTAACAGGACAGAGGCTGATCTACAAATAACCGCAAAACTCTTCAGAACTACGCACTGAATGGATCTTAGTGTTAACCAGAGAATTTGGAGCTACATACTTTTACTTTCAGAAAGCAAGAGAAAGAAAATGAAAGAAAAAAGACAGGATTGCTAACAAGCAAACAGAAGAGAAGCACAGGAAAAAAATACTTACATTTTTTAAATTTAAAATCAAAATGTAAAAATTTAAATTAATTTGGCATTTGCAATTCGCTTAATAATATGAATATAATAGCTACCTGCAGTAAGACAGTTACAAACATTGCTGAAAGGCAATGGAATTTGACAGGAACGCCTTTCTTTCCTTAGACCCCTTGATTGTGGGGAGATGTCATACACGCCCCATGAACAGAGATCTGAATCAGTCATTGGGCTTCATTGTTCAAAGTGACCCCTGCGCTGAAGGCATGCAGTGGCTGTTGACTTGGAGAGTCTAAATAAAGCGACAGGATTGTGGCTCCCCAGGGCCAGGCTGGGTCACCTCTGGCTCACTGCAGACCCCAGCGCACCCTACATTGTCCGTACCTCAAAGTAAGCCAGCTCCCCAGCCTCCTGCGTGTACTTCCCTGGGGCACCAGCGCCAGCAATGGGGGCGCCAACCCCGTGTTCCGCAGCGTCCCTCAGGGTGAAGGTCTGGCCGTAGGTGGGGAAGCCAACCAGCAGCTTCTCAGCAGGGGCACCGTTGTTCTTCCAGTAGTTCATGGAGTAATCCTGCAAGGGCAAAACATAGCGTCACCATTTCACCCTGGCCACCCTTCTCTCCCCGTGGCACCTGGTGCTGCTCGGGCCGAGTGATTCGCTACTTCCAATTGACATGCACTGTTAGTTGACGCCATCAGGTGCGCTCAACCGCTCTACCTGTTTTAGCATCTGCATCGACAACCTGAGGATTCAATCAGTGACCTGAAAATCCTTTAAACCTATTGAGGAGTCAGTCACTGCTACAGTCTCCCCCTCTCACCGTATCTGCTTTGTAATGTCTGCACTAGAGCAGTGGTTCTAAATCCTAGTCCTGGAGGAGCCCCTACCCTGCTGGTATTTGTTCCAACCAAGCTCTCAATTACTTAATTGAACCCTTAATTTAAGTAATAATTTGCTTATACCATTCTATACTTAACTTAGACCCCTACTGTTTAAAATAATTAAAAGGTTCTGATTTAGCAATGTATTACTCCAATTAAGGGTTCAATTAAGTAATTGAGAGTTTTGGTTGGAACAAAAACCAGCCCCAAGTCCCAAGACTGAGGTTGAGAACCACTACTCTAGAGGGAAGAGAGCCCCCTGCTGGCCCTCCAACACTACTTCAAGCTGGTGCCTGGTACAGCTGACCAGACTGGACTGGACTGCACCGGCCCCTCCTGCCCGCCAGCCTAAACACGGCCCCGCTGGTACTCACGATGTTGAAGTAGATGTCCCCCCCCTGGTCCTCAGGGCCCCTGTACAGAGGGCTGTTCTCTCCGGTGAAGGTCTCCCAGGACCCATGCATGTCATAGGTCATCACGTTGATCATGTCCAGAGCCCTGAGGGAGAGGAGGACACAGACACAGACAAGGAGGGGGAGAGAGAGAGAGATTGAACAATAGTGAAGCAGGAGGAGAGCCCATTGTGGGAGTACTTACATAATATTGACTCTTCTTTATTCTAATCTCCCTTAAAACCGAGATTAACTCAGAACACAAGCAGGCCATTCAGAGATGCCCTGTCAGCGGTTCCCCTGGTTGCAAAGCAAAGGGAAACAAAACCCTCAAGACAGATAGTTTACATCCCAAGCAAATGAGGTGCCCACATTTACATGGCCAGACAATAGAAACACTGTGAACAACAGCGCTGGTATTGTGCTGTCCTGCTGTTCAGAAGATTCAGTCATGGTGGGAGACTTCATAGGCTAGAGCATTGAGATGGGCCTCCTGCAAGGCGCTATATGAAATCACAGTCATCAGTGTAGTAGTTCCCCCACCGAGAGGGGGAAGCAGGGGGACTCACTGGCCCAGTTTGGGGATCTCGTAGGCGGACTGGATGGTCCCGACGCCGGAGGACACAGCTGCTGACATCAGCAGACGGGCTCTGTTTGTCTCCTTCGCTTCCTTCTCAAAAGCAGCACGCATCTCCTGCAATACACCAGAGAGACATCAGACTCTGGTTCTAGTACTGTTTTAAACGCAGTATTAACACCCAGTCAATGAACACCTCTGAGCTGCGGCACTCAACGGAGGTGTGTGCCAAGAAAAACATCTTAAACACTATAGACAGGAAACTCTGGGAATACATAAGAGTGTGTCCCCAGCTCACATGGACCGCTGCACCCACACTGATGCAACTTTCTGCTTATCTGATGGCACGACGTCTAGATGCTGCAACAACGTTTCGTCTGCCACAACCAGACCACAAACTCACAAACTGACGGCGACATCCTGTGTGTATTCGCCACGCTTGGACCCGGACTGACCTCCAGGAGGACCGAGTAGAGCTGCTGGTCCTGGGGAGGGCTGCCCCTGTTGGCAGGGTACTCCCAGTCGATGTCCAGACCGTCAAACTCGTACTGCCTCAGGAAGGTGATGACGGAGTCGATGAAGATCTGACGGGTCCCTGCCTGGGCCACCATGTTGCTGAAGCTATTTTTTTAAGGGACAAATGCACAAAACAATAAAAAAAGACACATCCGGCATTTTCAAGGCCGAGAAAACAACAAAAAAGTGAACCATCCAACTGAATGAGTGAGATTTGCTTGACACTTAATGAGCCGTATGCAGGAACCGGGCATCGCCGTCTTACCCCGTGGATCCAAAGTTCCAACCGCCGACAGACAGCAGGGTTTTCAGGTTTCCGTTCCTGAATGAAGAAAGACGCAGAAACCATATCAGACCTATTTCCTTTCTCTCTTTTGCATCAGCTGCATTTAGAAAAGACCTAAGTATCTAACACTGTGTCCAATTGCATCTTATCTTAACCAAGGATTACAATACCCCTCCACCCCCACTTGTAGAATTTAAAAATAATTGTAGAAATTAAAAAATACTTTAGATGAACATGGAAGAAGCAACATGAATAAAATAAATTAATCATCACCACCATAATCAGTGGACCTAATGGGGGTCCTACTCACTGGTTCTTGAGGGCGTTGAACTCGCTGTACAGCTGCACGTCGTTCCACTCGTAGGTGGACAGGCGGTTGTTCTTCATGGTGGCGAAGGCGTACAGGAGGTGGGTACACAGGCAGGGGTCGATGTTGGTGGGCATGTACACTGTGGGTGGGGGTCGGTACTGCGCCCAGTTGGTGAAGTAGCAGGACAGTATGTAGGAGGACCCTGGAGGGGGAGCAGACACTGGTTCAATTGACACATCCCTGTTTCTTTCCATCGATTATTAGAGTTTTTCTAAAAACAAAGCGTTTGATGTTTACTCTCCATATAAATGCCAATGGACTAAATATATAAAGTCAATGTTTTTTGTATATATAAAACACTCTCACTAACACACTAACACACACACACACTCTCACACATATATATGCAATGCTCTTTTTTAGTGTCTTTTGTCAGCATCAGTGGACCACTTCGGCGCCGTGGATTAACTCACCCAGCTGCACGTGCAGCAATGCGGCCAGGACTGCAGGGGAAGAACACAGACAAGCATTAGACCTCTGCCCTTCAATCTGGGCATACATCTTCACATGCAGGGTCTACACAGGCGTTCGAAGGTACCGCAATCACAACGACACATAAGCACTTTGGTGATCTGTTTGATATCACTGTGTTTAACCGTCTCATCCATTGTCATTTTTAAAGACCCTTTCTGTTGAAAGTGGGGAAGGTGTTGCATTGTGCCTGTGCTGTTTTCTGCCTGTAGTGAGGAGACAGATCTGAACTTTCTCTCGTTAGAGTTCATCTGTAATGCCAGTGTGTTTAGATCATATCTATACACTACTATATCTATGCACCACTACTACAACTATGAGCAACAACACAGTGCTGTAACTGTGGACCTAAGTGTTACTCACCCGACACCAGCAGTAGTTTGCCCATGGTTGCCCTTGTACAAAGTGCCTGGGAAGTCTGGGCACCTCTTTTATACCCTGTGCAGCCCACCTCAGCCCCCTTATCACACGACCACTGTGCCCTGCTGGTATTTACCCGAGATTGAGGTCCATTAATGTGATTACCAGGTGCCCCTTCATCGGCACATCTCGCAAAGAGCAAATTTTACATTATCGCACCTTTCCAGGAAACTTTCCAAGACCTCTGTGAGTGTGACACTGTGTGTGTGTGACATTGTGTGCTGTGTGGATGACACTCTGTGTTGTTGTGTTGTGTGACATTGTGTGTGGTATGTGTGACACTGTGTGTGACAAAAAGCAATGGTGCTCAAGTCTCATCGGTTTCAATGACAAATCACAGCTCACTAACCGGCAGCACGTCACCCTGAGGGGGCGTTTGACCGATTATTTTGAAGACGGTGAGCAGACAGTGTGAATATATGTAACAGGCAAACACAGCCTCACAGCAGGAGACTGAACTGTCCTACACTTTTGCGGTTGTTGTTGTTTGTTATTCATCAGGAGTGCTCAGTCCTCAATTACACCTGTTCCTAATTGTTCAAATTCAGTGTTTGACAGGGATTAACACTTGACTGTGGTCGACTCTTGCATGAAACCAACGTGCGTAACTGAGAAATGCTGACCATGTCTTTCCAATGTCGAAACAGCCAAGATGTGTTATGTAAGGGAGTTATCGCGAAGGTGACATTTACATTGAGACTATTGAGATTAATAAAGCTCTATCATTAGCAATGTGATAACAACTCGAGAAGTGCAGCATACATGATCAAAGCATATTAGATAGGTAGGAAATGAACAGATTAATAATTAACAGCATACACTTTGAAATGGTGGCCTTCTGAACACGAACAGTTACTGTTTTGGAAAAGGTATAGAAAGAGAAGTTATGGCGCTAAGAAAATAAAGTTTGTAACTTCCTTTGCAAAATTGCTTTCAAAACTCTTGCTGGAGTTTTGGCAGTTTCTTCACTTGGTAAAACCTCCCCCCAAATCCGAGAAACAGATTTCGACAGTTTGTGTCACAGATCACTGGCAGCATCTTGTTTATGTACAAGACGTTTACTCAGAGAAACCAAGATCAGTAAGAATGCACCCCAGAGCTCGAGAGACAACGCGGAGGGCCTGGAAATGGCCACTGTTGTGTCCAGGGCCAGCCTATGTCCCTGGCGGGTCGCTGTCTGGGAACTATAGGACGGGGGTTCTCCGGCATGTGGCTGCTGGTCTCATTGGGAACCCCACTTGAAGTGACACTCACTGTACTCACTTCATGAAAAGCAGAGTGATTGGCCCAGCTAACCCCCTAACAGAGGATAGATAACTTTATAGTGACCAGCCTCTGACAGTGATTAAGTGCTTTAGTTTTATTGTGCCCAGAAAGTAGACTGTTTTTATGTAAGAATTCTTTGTATGTTGAATAGCTCGGTGTTGACAACCTGGTTTGGGCACATGTGACGTGGCTTTTGTCTGTGTCACTACGCAACTCCGATTAACATCTATGGTGGTGTCAGTGGTCATAGGGAGGCTCTGGATAGAAATAGGGAAGTGAGTCCTCCACAGTCAACATGCTTAGGATATGAGAGTGCTCTATCTGTGACAAAGGTAGGATGTTACTATTATTATTATTATTATTATTATTATTATTATTATTATTAGTAGTAGTAGTAGTAGTAGTAGTAGTAGTAGTAGTAGTAGTAGTAGTAGTAGTAGTGTTGTTGCACACAGTCCGTTCTGTAATCTCTCTTTGACTTCAATACCTGTTTAAGCACAACAATGTTCAGTTCAATAGCTAATGTTCTTGGGCTTTGATTTCTAGGCAAAGGCAAGGCAAAGCAGAGTGATAGTTAAAAATAAAACAAACCAAGAGAAAATAAGCTGTATGTATTACCTGACAAAAAATTAAAATAATTGTAAACTATATAACTGAGAATATATATTTACAAGCATATAATGACAATTTAGATCACATATACAGTGCTGCATTGTCTATATATGTTTTAAGACTCTGCAGGTTTTACGTTCTAGTTTAATTATTGAAGTGATTATTGAAAATGCATAACATTTGAGAATATTTCAATGTGGGTAAATCCTTGGAAAGAAAACTAAAACACAAAGCAGCAGCGTTTGTGTCTAAAACCACCAGTGAATGTTTTCTGGCACTAACAACAGTAGGGCAGTCGGCTTGTTTATATACACAGTGGAGTTTTGTACCAAGTTTCCTGACACAAACAACCAATCAAAAAACATTCTGTGATATCTGTAAAAATAGGAAATAAAAACCATCAGAAAATAATCAGCTTGAATTTACAGGGGATTTTTCTATTTAATATAAATTATTTGATATCTACAGTGCCTTCTGGTAATAACCTGTGTTTTTATGTGCACAGGACACACAGTATACGAACCTAAAATGGGAAACAAAGGTAAGTGATCAGTCTTCAAATTCATGACAGGCGGCCACTGTTTTAAAGTGCACCGAAGCCCAGACCCTGCAGGGAGCTCGGTCTCAGACCCAGCAGGGACTGCCCTGACACCAATCCCTGCACTGGTCATGACGCAGTCCCTGTCACATCCAATACACTGCACAACCTTTTCAGGTGGATTAAATGAACATTGCCTTGCAAAAAGACAATAAAACACACAGTAAGCAGACACTTGCAAGCTTAGGGATTACAGATGTCTACAAGTCCACAATACAGACTAAATGCATACCATAAAATATTGTCTTTGTTTACACACAACTGAGTAGACATATTTAATGAGCATGTTGCAGGAGTTCCCTTGGGCTTCAACCTGTACTTGCCTAATCTACTCCTTACCAAGCTTTTCATGTTAAAGTGATACACATATGTTAACATGTTTTTAAACAACAGCAACAACAACAACAACAACAACAACAGCAACAACAACAACAACCACAACAACTACCACCACCCCCCCGCCCACAACAACATCGTTTCAGTTTACGACTGAAAAAGGTGCAGCAAACTTAAATAGGTAAGGTGTTAACAGCAGTAAGTGCAGTTTGCGCACAGACAGGGGTAGCTATTGTGCACAGGGAGCAGCTCTTGGGGACAGGGGGCCACTATTGGGGACAGTGGGCCGATTATGGGGACAGCGGACAGCTCTTGGGGACAGCATGCAGCTCTTGGAGACAGGGGGCCGCTATTGGGGACAGGGGGGCCACTATTTGGGACAGCGGGCTGATTTTAGGGACAGTGGGTATCTCTTGGGGACAGGGGGCAAGTCTTGGGGACAGGGGAAAGCTCTTGGGGACAGTACCTTGGACCGACTTGTTCTCAGACTGATGAGAACATCAGAACATAATTTTTGTTATTTTACATCCTCTGTTTGGTTCCTAAAATCTGAAATTAACCTTTTAATATCCTAAAATAAACACCTGCTTCTGAGCACAGATGGGTCTTTAATAAAGAAAGAAAGAAAGAAAGGAAGAAAGGAAAGAAAGAAAGAAAGAAAGAAAGGAAAGAAAGGAAAGAAAGAAAGAAGGAAAGGAAAGAAAGAAAGAAGGTTGTTCTATGCGTTGTACTGGAAAGGTTGTAGTTTGCATTGTTGTCTAGAATACAAACCTCTCTGTTACAAATCAGAACAGCTCAAATCTAAGACGTACACTCTTCAGCTTGGCGACCTCTCCATCTATTTTCTCCTGCTGACCTTTACATGCCTCTGTAATGGAGTGCTATACTCTCTCTCCCTGCTGGCAGCACGGTGCTCTACACCATCGTCGGACTGTGCTGCGCGCTGGTCCTTATCATCTTCCTCACGGTCGCCCTGCTCTTCTTTCTGAGGAGGCGAGGCAAGGCTTTGGGTGAGTAGATGATGAAGTTGCTGAAATTGAGCAATAGTGTACAGTCGGTAGGTTTAGATGAGGCAGGGGAGGCCCAGGCCGAATTGACTTATCTCTGTGCTGTGTATTAGTAGGCAAACCAAGCCATCACTCAAGCATCCGACCACACAGACTTGGTTTTGTCGTCACCCAGTGGCAGGACATAGGAATTATGTCACAGCTTATTTAGGCTGTTTTAGCCCACCACCACTACAGATTGCCTAAATGAGCTGTCATTCATCTGTTTACCACAAGGTGGCTGCACTAGGTGTGAAATGGATTGATTGGTGAACCATGTTTTTAGCAGGCGATGCTTTGTAAGACTAGTCGCCAGTGTGTTCTTTCTTTGGGCGGCATTTCATCAGGATCGCGGTTCATTTGAGACACATTTAAGGTTCTTGAAGGATCCTTGTTTGCCTCCTTGGTAAAAGGGTTCCTCCACAGTATCAACCCGGGACCCTAAAAGGATCTTATTAGAACCTTTACTTCTTAGAGTGACGTGTGTTCATACAGAAAGATTTTGGTTTTAAACTTTGCCGCTTGCAAATCATTGCAATATTGGCTAATTACTTTAAGTCAGATAATGTACTGCATTTTATTAAATATGTGTACATGAAAATAAAATAAACAATACATACTAAAGCCAAATAAACAACACACTAACACTAGCCAATCGAACACGTATATCCATTTAAATACAATTCAACATAATCAAAATACATAATATTTGACAGTCTGTTAAAATGCCAAAAGCATCGTGTCATAACCAAACAAATTAACAATTAATACAAAAACACCAAGAACTTCAGCCTTGGCATGTGTCATATAGATCATGGTGATTGTATTACGAGCTGTCAGTGAGTGTTACGACTCACCGTTATCATTCCAACATACAGATGGGTCAACACCACTGTGTAAAAGAGCTGCTGAGGAGGGGTAAAGAGCCGCTGAGGAGGGGTAAAAGAGCCGCTGAGGAGGGGTAAAAGAGCCGCTGAGGAGGGGTAAAAGAGCCGCTGAGGAGGGGTAAAGAGCCGCTGAGGAGGGGTAAAAGAGCCGCTGAGGAGGGGTAAAGAGCTGCTGAGGAGGGGTAAAGAGCCGCTGAGGAGGGGTAAAAGAGCTGCTGAGGAGGGGTAAAAGAGCCGCTGAGGAGGGGTAAAAGAGCCGCTGAGGAGGGGTAAAGAGCCGCTGAGGAGGGGTAAAAGAGCCGCTGAGGAGGGGTAAAGAGCCGCTGAGGAGGGGTAAAGAGCCGCTGAGGAGGGGTAAAGAGCCACTGAGGAAGGGTAAAAGAGCCGCTGAGGAGGGGTAAAGAGCCGCTGAGGAGGGGTAAAAGAGCCGCTGAGGAGGGGTAAAGAGCCGCTGAGGAGGGGTAAAAGAGCCGCTGAGGAGGGGTAAAGAGCTGCTGAGGAGGGGGTAAAGAGCCATTGAGGAGGGGTAAAAGAGCCGCTGAGGAGGGATAAAGAGTCACTGAGGAGGGGTAAAAGAGCAGCTGAGGAGGGGTAAAAAGCCGTTGAGGAGGGGTAAAAGAGCTGCTGAGGAGGGGTAAAAGAGCCACTGAGGAGGGGTAAAAGAGCTGCTGAGGAGGGGTAAAGAGCCGCTGAGGAGGGGTAAAGAGCCGCTGAGGAGGGGTAAAGAGCCACTGAGGAAGGGTAAAAGAGCCGATGAGGAGGGGTAAAGAGCCGCTGAGGAGGGGTAAAAGAGCCGCTGAGGAGGGGTAAAAGTGCCCCTGAGGAGGGGTAAAGAGCCACTGAGGAGGGGTAAAGAGCCACTGAGGAGGGGTAAAAGAACCGCTGAGGAGGGGTAAAGAGCCGCTGAGGAGGGGGTAAAGAGCCGCTGAGGAGGGGGTAAAGAGCCGTTGAGGAGGGGTAAAGAGCCGCTGAGGAGGGGTAAAGAGCCGCTGAGGAGGGGTAAAGAGCCGCTGAGGAGGGATAAAGAGCCACTGAGGAAGGGTAAAAGAGCCGCTGAGGAGGGGTAAAGAGCCGCTGAGGAGGGGTAAAGAGCCGCTGAGGAGGGGGTAAAGAGCCATTGAGGAGGGGTAAAAGAGCCGCTGAGGAGGGGTAAAGAGCCACTGAGGAGAGGGTAAAGAGCCATTGAGGAGGGGTAAAGAGCCGCTGAGGAGGGGTAAAGAGCCACTGAGGAGGGGTAAAAGAGCAGCTGAGGAGGGGTAAAGAGCCGTTGAGGAGCGGTAAAGAGCCGCTGAGGAGGGGTAAAAGAGCCGCTGAGGAGTGGTAAAGAGCCACTGAGGAGGGGTAAAAGAGCAGCTGAGGAGGGGTAAAGAGCCGTTGAGGAGGGGTAAAGAGCCGCTGAGGAGGGGGTAAAGAGCCGTTGAGGAGGGGTAAAAGAGCCGCTGAGGAGGGGTAAAAGAGCCGCTGAGGAGGGGTAAAGACAGACAGACAGAAAATAGAACGCTGCTGCTCTTTTTGGTTTCTGATTTTTAATTATTGTTATTATTATTATTATTATTATTATTATTACAGCAAGAACATCAGAGAGAGGAGGAGGACGGCTGGCAGACTCTCCTACTGAGAATGGAGCTGGTGGGGAGGTAATATGTTCACACGTGGGCAATTTATCAATAAGATCTGGGTAGTTTGTAATTAAGCAAATAAACAGAAAAGGTGGTGGAACTGAAAATAAGTCTGTCTGTGTGCGTTTCTTTCCAGACACCTGCGGAAATGGTGGAAAACATGGCGTACGGAAACGTCACTTTTTCCAACCACGGGCTGGACCCAGAGGGCTGTGTGATCTACACTGAGGTGACGGCCAGCGCGGGCAGGAGAGAGGTGTCCATGTTGCGCGAAACGTCTGAGTACGCAACCATTGCCAAATGACCTGGGCCGGCACGGGTCGACACGGGGACTGAAGGCTTATCTAGTGTGAAAAGACAAGGTCCGCCACAATCCTCAGCAACAGCAGCAGTGAAAACACAAACGGCAGCACTCAGTGACCGCAGGATTGCCCGGGCAGCTCAGGGGTGTTCAAACGCATCGTCCACCTAGAAGTGATGAAACTGAAATGTAGGGAACAGAGTAGCAGCATCAGTCCGTGGTCACTGCAGACGCCAGACCTAGAAGACCTAGATGCTCCCCCTGCCTTTGGATGTTGAACCCCATCTTGAGAGACTCTGTAGATGCTGCTAGTAAAACCTGGGCTACCTTGGTCACCGGCAGGATGCGAGGCAGCAGTACAGATTTCACTGCACCTGTTATTGTTTTTCTATTTTAATGAATCCAATTGCTGTTCATCTACAAAAAGCAAAACAAAAATGAAATACCCAAAGTGTGTGAGCTTGATCCCTGAATCCACTTATTCCTCACCGCCTGCTTGTTGTTTGTTTGTTGGCTTGTCTGTTTGAGTTAAACGGTGGTGTTTCTTGCAGTCCCGAGGTGTAAATCCTGCTCTGTAAAACAAAAGGCTGGTTTCAGCTGCTCTGTATAAATAAACCCATGCCCTGGCCAAAACGTTCAGCATGTACTCCATTAAGAACAGTTGCATGGGTCTGCAAATCACATAGTTCATCTTAGCATGTTCAGCATAAACAACAAAGCAAGTAAAACTGACTGTGTAGTAACCAACTCTTAATTAAAAATAAGTAAGTAATTAATACATCTGTAATATTTAACACACACCTGCTTGCTTCTCCTGCCACTCAACCCTGGCTTTACAGATGGTCACTCAGCAATGCGACAATGTATCCTTAACCATTGCTGACCCTTCTACACACTAACCCCTTGATAGTTTGACACCTCGCAGTGACAGACATCCTGCTTATCCAGACACACAGACATAATGAAAGATCTAGAACATGTGATGGAACAGGTACTACTGTCTTCAACTGGAAGGAACTGAAAACAGAACAGCAGACTGATTACTCTCGGTCTCTGTCTGTGTGGTAATGGCTTCATGGCTTAATTCATGGATTTCTTTAAGAACTCACCATTTCCCATCAAATTAGGCTTAATTTGATATCGTATGTATTTGGGTATGCCTGTGTCAGCGGGCATTTGTGGCTTTGATAACTTGCAGGTTTAATGGGACATCTCCCAATTCCTGTAGAAATCCTTCAGTACGTGTCTATATATCATGGTGATCTGGGACTGTAATTCAAGATGGAGGGACTGCAGAATGTGAGTTCTGTGTGTGGGGGGGGGAGGGGGGCAGATCGTTTGGGCATTTTATTAATTGAGGGGAATTATTTTAGTTTCCATGTAGAAGGTTAGCCCTGTGTGGGAACAGTGGGGGTTCAGATCATGGGGGCAAGGGGATATATAGGGGTGCCCTGGTTCCTGCGGGGGCAGAAATACTTCACAGTGAGAGCAAAACAAGTGTTGTTACTAAAAAGATGTCTGTGAATGTATACGCACATGCACACACACACACACACACACACACTATTTAAACACATCTTCACTTTGAAATGCAGATGTCTTGTTTAACTTCTAGTCTTTCACACTTTATAATCAAGCTACAGGATTTGTCTTTTAATTCTACAAAAGAGACAAGTCGCCCAGTCAGTCCAATTCCTCCTCCTCTATTTCCAGCCTTAGAAGTGGGGGCCTACAGACCCATCTCAGGTCCAGAACAGGAGAACGTGCTGAGGGGGAGGCAGGTCTCTGTGCAGTGCCAGTACGACACCGTGTTTAAGGAAGACGTCAAGTTCTGCTGCAAAGGGCCCTCTATTGACAGCTGTCAGTCTACACTCACCTAAAGGATTATTAGGAACACCTGTTCAATTTCTCATTAATGCAATTATCTAACCAACCAATCAAATGGCAGTTGCTTCAATGCATTTAGGGGTGTGGTCCTGGTCAAGACAATCTCCTGAACTCCAAACTGAATGTCTGAATGGGAAAGAAAGGTGATTTAAGCAATTTTGAGCGTGGCATGGTTGTTGGTGCCAGACGGGCCGGTCTGAGTATTTCACAATCTGCTCAGTTACTGGGATTTTCACGCACAACCATTTCTAGGGTTTACAAAGAATGGTGTGAAAAGGGAAAAACATCCAGTATGCGGCAGTCCTGTGGGCGAAAATGCCTTGTTGATGCTAGAGGTCAGAGGAGAATGGGCCGACTGATTCAAGCTGATACAAGAGCAACTTTGACTGAAATAACCACTCGTTACAACCGAGTTATGCAGCAAAGCATTTGTGAAGCCACAACACGTACAACCTTGAGGCGGATGGGCTACAACAGCAGAAGACCCCACCGGGTACCACTCATCTCCACTACAAATAGGAAAAAGAGGCTACAATTTGCATAAGCTCACCAAAATTGGACAGTTGAAGACTGGAAAAATGTTGCCTGGTCTGATGAGTCTCGATTTCTGTTGAGACATTCAGATGGTAGAGTCAGAATTTGGCGAAAACAGAATGAGAACATGGATCCATCATGCCTTGTTACCACTGTGCAGGCTGGTGGTGGTGGTGTAATGGTGTGGGGGATGTTTTCTTGGCACACTTTAGGCCCCTTAGTGCCAATTGGGCATCGTTTAAATTCCACGGCCTACCTGAACATTGTTTCTGACCATGTCCATCCCTTTATGACCACCATGTACCCATCCTCTGATGGCTACTTCCAGCAGGATAATGCACCATGTCACAAAGGTCGAATCATTTCAAATTGGTTTCTTGAACATGACAATGAGTTCACTGTACTAAACTGGCCCCCACAGTCACCAGATCTCAACCCAATAGAGCATCTTTGGGATGTGGTGGAATGGGAGCTTCGTGCCCTGGATGTGCATCCCACAAATCTCCATCAACTGCAAGATGCTATCCTATCAATATGGGCCAACATTTCTAAAGAATGCTTTCAGCACCTTGTTGAATCAATGCCACGTAGAATTAAGGCAGTTCTGAAGGCGAAAGGGGGTCAAACACAGTATTAGTATGGTGTTCCTAATAATCCTTTAGGTGAGTGTATAGCTGAAAGCCGTGACCCTGGAGACCACAGCACATCCCTCACTGATGACAGAGAGCAGGGCCTCCTCGATGAGGGATACTACTGGTGTGGGATTTCTGATAGTAAAATCAACACAATACACAGACTGTACATCAGAGTTACTGGAGGTAGGCCAGGGAAGCACAAGAGCTTCCAAAGCTTTATATGTTTGCTTTGGTTTGAAAACAGGCTGTGCTTTTTCTACACCTGCTTTATAACACCCACTGGTCGATCTGTGCGGCCAGTGTGGCCTGCATTTAACAAAACCTACATGATATACATAAACTAAATGTTACTACAACAACTACTATTGTGTATGATTGTAGTTAGTGTGAGATATGCAGTTTAAATCAACTTCATGCAATGCTTAATTGACAATATTATTTTCGGGTTTGAAGGCCCCCAGTGAAGACTGGAGAGATAGGGGTTTCCCTGACAGTGCAGTGTGACTACATCCTCGTTAAATGCTGCTGCAAAGGAAATGTCCAAATCTCCTGCAAGATTGTGTCAACAACTGATGGAGGCAGTTTGCATCAGAACAGGGTGTCCATTTCGGATCATAGAGCTGGGCTGGTGTTCACTGTAATCATGCGCAGCCTGCAGTGGAACGATACGGGTTTGTACTGTTGTGGCTTAGAACAGACAGGACTGGATATGATGCAACAAGTGCTGATACAAATCACTGAAGGTAAGCCTGTCCCCCTGCCCCCCACACACACACTCCACACACGTCTCTGGCTGTGCTGAAAGTCTTGAACTGATCACAGCAGTAGGCATCAGAGTCATATTCAGTAACAATATACTGACTCAGGAATCTGAACAGAGATTAAAAGTAAGTCAACAAACAAACAAACAATCAAGCAAACAGCCCAAAGCAGATGATTACACAAAGGACTCTGTTCATATAGGTTATGCCCCGGGAGGTAGTGTTATTCCTGCAGCACCATCAGCGACTGTCAGGACACAGGCTGTAACTGCGTCTCTCCCCTCTGCAGAGGCCAAATCTCAGCCCAGATACAGAGGCGCGGGCACAAGGAAAAGAGGAAGGAAAGTTAGTGGTCACCAGCTGAACACATTAATTCAGTGTTCATGAGATCCTTCCTGTATCACAGTAAGTTTGCCAAAGCTGGTTAAGGGCTTCCTGACAGTGTGTATATTAGTGACTGTAACACTCACAGCTTATCTGTGAGTGTTACAGTTATTTATTGAAATTATTTATAGGCTGCTAACTCAAATATTCCAAAAGACACTTAGAACAGGGGATGTGCCAACTGACTGGAAGACAGCAAATGTCAAACCAAGCCACAAGAAAGGGGACAAAACTGAGCCAGGAAATTACAGACCAATCAGTCTCGCCTGCATCACCTGTAAAATGTTGGAGAAAATGATTAGACAGAAAATAATGAAAACCATATTCTTGGAGATAGTCAACATGGGTTTAGACGAGGCAGATCATGTCTTACTAATTTATTAGGAGTTTTTGAACATGCAACTGCAGCTGTAGATCATGTGAAAGCATATGATATGATATACTTAGATTTCCAAAAAGCTTTTGATAAGGTTCCACACCAAAGACTGATCCTCAGATTGGAAGCTGTAGGCATTCAGGGTAATGTAAGTAGATGGATTATGAACTGGTTGATGTCTAGGAAACAGAGGGTGTCGATTAGAGGAGTCGCTTCTAACTGGAGTGAGGTTGTTAGTGGAGTTCCACAGGGATCAGTACTAGGGCCTTTGCTTTTTCTAATCTATATTAATGATCTGGACTCTTCAATTAATGATCTGGGCTTCAAGGCATTCAAGACAGAAAACAGGAGACACTTCTTCACAAAGAGAGGTGTCACAATGTGGAACAAACTCCCCAGCAGATGTGGCTGTAAAGACAATTTGGGAACATTCAAAAACAGACTGGATAGGATCCTTGTATCACTTAGTTATTAATGGACACCAAACGAGCACGATGGGTCGAATGGCCTCCTGTCGTTTGTACACTTTCTTATGTTCTTATGCTCTAACAGGTATCTTGATCTAATTTAATTGATTTCTGCATTCATAATGTATAACGCTTACTTTGTGCTCCACTTATGTATGGGAGACTAAGCAAACTAACCAACAAAACTAACTGTATCCTTGTTCAAACTTCTCATACACAAACATATTGTAAAATAATAAAAATCGCTTTTCCTGTTGCTTTTGGTTTCCTCAGGTCAACGTGCGAAAACAAGAGGCAACCCAGAAAGCACCCAAGATTGACATTGTTTTGTACACGGGCTGCAGACTCTTTCTGTCAGCGCAGTCCAGCGGCACAGCATCTCGGCAGAAGCCCGTCACCTGCTCCTGACACTGAATCATAGCTGCATTTGCACTGGCAGATCAGTGTAGACGTTCATAATCTTTTTCATCTGCCACTGCCATACCTAACCTGCATGTTGAGCCAATTGCACCAATCCTAGGGCCACCTCAGGCTCCTCACAACTCAACTGAGGGACATTGTCTTCACAGCACAGACGTCATGCCGATGTACACCAATCACTCCGCTTGCTCCCCTGTGAAAGTAGTCTCCTGTAACAAGCAAAAATCTGGTATGTTTCTCCTGCCACATGTGCATGATGTGAGATCGAGTCAAGTCATCCTGTTACTGCAACAAATCACAAAGTTGCAACTCACCAGCCTTGCGAAAATCTCAGCCCTGAACCCAACAACCCGCAAAATGGAAGAAGGTTCACACTCATCTGCCTTATTATATTTTTCTGTGTGTGTGTGTGTGTTTCAACTGATAGCCAGATCTGAGTATGGAAGAGAATGTAATCTACATCACAGCGACTGACAGGAGGCCCCCAGTGGAAGCAGCCCTGTACAACACATCTGCCAACAGTCAGCAGAGGCTCCAGGCTGAGAAATCAGTCATTTACATATCTCTGCAGAAAACCACTGCCGAGGAAGAGAGCCGTGAGTGACCTGGCCTGGCTCCTGCAAGTGGGGGCTTAAGAGTCATGTGGAGGTCCCTACAATCTTTATCTCTTTTGGATTGGTCCATTATCACTCCCAGGTGGCCTGCAATCGCCTGCTGTAGACACAGATGTAGTCTGGCCACTTGAGATTACTGAGGACTTCTCTTCGCTCTCAGTTGTGATTCCTTTGTTTTTACATTCTTGGTGAGTAGTCTAAATATCCAAGTGTTTTCAGAAGCTGTCCAGCCTGGTTTGATTTTTCCAAAAAAGAAAAGGCCAGCGTTAGAGAGACGCTATTCAATAAACACCTCCCCGCTCTGTACCTTTTGCACGTCTGTGTTATTGATTTGCCCAATCGACACCTTCACACTTCTACACTTTTACTGCACTGGAGCATAAGTTCTTGGCGAATCCAGATCAGTCTGGTGACAAAGGTCCCTGTCAAGGCTAATAGTGGCAGACTGTGAGGCAAGGAGGGCAAAATGGTGTTATAAAGCATAGAGAGGCAATGTAAAGCCAGACAAACACAAGAAGCCAAGTCATAGTATTGTTAAAGGGCCGAGGTGCGGTCTATCAAAACCTGAGTGAGCCCCCGGTTATTGAGCAACAGTGCTGTGAGGAACAGGAGCTCCTGGTGTCATGGAACGTGTGTGTCACAGTCCTGTAGCTCCAAACAAAGGGCTCACTGAGGCGCTCTAGCGCAGGAAGTGAGACAGGAAGGAGCCACCGAGGACACTGGCAAAGGGTCAAAGATAGGTCACCTGTAAAAGAAACAGGCCACGTCTTCTTTTATTGATACGACATGCCATGCAGGCTAAACAATTTTCCAGTTTTAATTTGGTTATCAAGGTGCTGCAGCATTTGGTTTCATTTTAAATCTCTTACCGAGATCAATACACATGAAGATGTCCTGTGCTCCTGTACAATAAGACTTGAGTGTATTTTCAGATTAAAATAAAACAACAAAATACACGTTATTATCCAACATTGCTTACTGATGTCTCTGGGAAGAATCCTGTAGTGCATTAACCCCTCGTACACTCTCGCTTCCGACCTGTAAAGCAAACTGCAGGGCATCATAAACCTCCGTCCAGCGAGGGTGGACCTTCAGTGTCCCCAAGGCAGCTGACCACGACCCTGTGCGAATCTTATGACAAGCTCAATTGTCATCGTTCCCCCTGTATGGGGCAGAGTGTCAGACGTAAGCAGATGCATTGCTCAACAAAGAGGAAGGAAATTAAAACCATTTCTCCTCCAGTTCAGTGCCCCTGAGCAATTTCCCTCATTCCCACTGCAGACATGAGGATCATCAGATTCCTGGCGACCTTCCTCTCTGGTATAGTGGATTTATATATAAATATATGTAAAATAATGCTGTACATGAATGTATATTTGCATGTGTTATATCTGTCTATCTATATTTGTTGTTCAGTTCTCTGGATTCAGTTTGGCACTTTGATGTTGCCAAGGGTATCTGACAGCATGCGCATGTCACAGAAGATGTCTCTGGTTGAAAATGCATGTGATTATATATATATATATATATATATTTATTTATTTATATACACAGACGGGTGACACATGCCTCCAAACATGTGTACTGCATGATACAAGTAAGCAATTAACATCCTATCATGCTCTGTGGCATGTATAAAATGCTGAGCAGGCCCAACTGACCTTGATTTTGGATTAAGATGGCAAAGGAAAGGATCTAAGTGACTTTGAAAAGAGGGGTCATTATTGGAGCACGAATGGCAGGAGCTTCAGTTACAAAGACGCTCAACTGGCTAGTGTTTCAATAGGAACAGTGACTAAAGTGACATCTGCATTTAGATCAATGGGAAAGACATCAGTCAACAGGGTTGGAAATTGTGGTGGAAAGCTCAAATTCGATGACTGTGATGCTCGTGCATTACTGCCATACTGTATGTAAGGACAAACAGAAGAGCATCTCTTTCCCAGGTTACTGAGAATGTCAATGCAGGACATGATCAGACTGTGTCAGCAAGAGCAGCCTGTCGAGAACGACACAGACAGGGATATTATAGTAGGGCTGCAGTGCATAAACCCCTCAGTACAAAGACAAATGCATATACGAGAGTTCAGTGGTGCAAAAACCATAGGCACTGGTCTACAGAGATGTGGAAAAAAGTGATCTGGTCAGATGTGTCGTCCTTCACCATATTCTCAACAAGTGGCGAGTGCATGTGTGGGACACCAAGAGAACGGGACAGGCCTGACTGCTCGACAACTACAGTGAGGGGGTCCGGAGGCTCTGTTATGCTGTGGGGGGCATTTTCCTGGCATGGTTTGGGTCCACTGCAAATCATTACACAGTTATTCTGAGTGATCACCTTTATCCTATGGTGACACATTTCTATCTTGATGGGAGTGGTCTCTTCCAGGATGACAATGCCCCATCCACAGGGCACGAGGGTCACTGAATGGTTTGATGAGAATGAAAATGATGTGATGTGAGCATTGAAGCTGTTCTGGCGGCTTGTGGTGGCCCAACACCTTACTGAGATACTTTTTGTTTGTTCTTCCTTTAATTTGTCACCCGTCTGTATATTAATATATACATATATATATACAGTACTGTACAAAAGTTTTAGGCAGGTGTGAAAAAATGCTGTAAAGTAAGAATGCTTTCAAAAATAGACGTTAATAGATTATATGTATCAATTAACTAAATGCAAAGTGAGTGAACAGAAGAAAGATCTAAATCAAATCGATATTTGGTGTGACCACCCTTTGCCTTCAAAACAGCATCAATTCTTCTAGGTACATTTGGACAAAGTCATTCTGTCAATGCTGAGAAGTACAGGCAGATACTTATCCATCATGCAATTCCATCATGGAGGCATCTGATTGGCCCCAAATTTATTCTGCAGCATGACAATGACCCCAAACATACAGCGACAGTCATTAAGAACTATCTTCAGCATCAAGAAGAACAAGGAGTCCTGGAAGTGATGGTATGGCCCCCACATACCCTAGAATCGCCACTGACTGGATAGGATCCTTGGATCACTCAGTTATTAATGGACACCAAATGAGCATGATGGGTCGAATGGCTTCCTCTCGTCTGTAAACTTTCTTATATTCTTATGTTCTAACGTCTATTTTTGAAAGCATTCTTACTTTACAGCATTGTTTCACACCTGCCTAAAACTTTTGAAGAGTACTATACATATTTAAACCTCTCATGCCTCATTTAGAGAGACTTTCTGATGAGCTTTATCATATCACTACTGGAACGGACGTATTTTTAAACACTGATTATAACTTGAAGCCACATGTCTGCGAGAGGGACTTGAAAACAGAAGTGTGACACAAGAAAATGCATAAAAAAATCCCACTTCCTCAACCCAGCCCGGAACAGAGTTGTTCGTCTTGTTATTGCTAATGTTCATCGTCTTTTTGTTTTTCTTGTTTTCAACTCTCCATCCTCATCCTCCGTCCCTATGTCACCTCGTCTATTCATCATCCATTTGATCCCAGTGTATTCAGGTTCAGAGTGCTTGTGCCCCGTGGAGTCCAAGGCCGTGACCGCTGTGGTGGATGAGTCAGTCACCATCCAGTGCCCGTACGAAAGCACCTACACTGACCACGTGAAGTACTGGTGCCGGGGGCAGCGTCGCTCAACCTGCAGCGTGGTAGTGCAGACCGCCGGACCCGTCACCAGGGACAGGACTGTGATCAGGGAGGACAAAGTGAGAGGCGTGTTCAGCGTGACTCTGAGTGAGCTGAAGCGCCATGACCGAGGGAGGTACTGGTGTGGGATAGAAAAGAGCGGCAGGGACATCCTGACAGCCATCCATCTCGACGTCCTGCAGTCAGGTAACTCAAAGCTGAGGGTTTGAGTGACACATGGCTGGAAATATTCATGTTCCCCTCATTGATTTCCATTACTATTTCTTCACAGGTGAGGCCTCTGCATCCACTGTCGAGCCGAGCACAGCTGCTGGTCAGCAAGAATCAGAGACGTAAGTGAGGAGAGGTGCACACACTCCCACAAAACAAATTTAAAGTATTCACGCCCCTAATCAGAAAACAATATTTGTGATTGATTCCCAGAATACCTACTGATCATTAAACTACACTCATTCAGTTTTTCGATTTTTTTTATTCCAGCTGGTTCGACTGGGTTGGGGAAGGGTGGCAAAAGAAGGAAGAAACATTTAAATTTTACAAAGGAGCTTTTGAATGGAATGAAGGAAGATGAACATATATATAAATAACACATGTATGAGTAACTGAGCTGTCTATCTTTAATTCCTCCAGGCCGGGCATGTGGTCAGTGCTGCGCTGGGTCCTGTTCTGTATGATGCTGCTCTGCCCCGTGGTGCTCACCTGCTGGGAGATGGGCACTCAGTGGAGCCCCGCCCCCACCGGCTGGACAAACCTGAGCACCTGTGTCTGAGAGCCGCCCACATGTGCAGTGTGTGGCTGTGTGCTGTTTGACATCCTTGTGGCCATGTTCTGTAACCATGCGTTTGCCTGCGTTGGAAATATGCTGCTGTGCAACCAATTCACTTTACACATTTTGTAATAAAACATCAACAATGCACTCTGGGACACAAGATTAAATTCCCACTCGCAGTCCTGTCAGAGACTGATGGAGATTAAAAGTCAATCCGTCTGTTTTGTTTCTATTAATATTTTTTACTTGTTAAAGTACCTCTCTGCATCATTGGACCCTTTTATAATGGTTTTCAGGTGAAATAGTAATAATTTAAAAAATGACGTCTAGTTCTAAGGCAAATTCACGAGTTGATTTGGTAATGAAATGAACACCAGAATCACAGCAGGTCAGCTATCAGCTATTTAGATGGGGGGGCAGGGGAAGTAGACTGCATCAAGTCACTTCCTTCTTTTGGGTTTTATAACGCAAACTGCGTTGATATCAGAGTTCACATGAAGGGTATTGCTGTTGACACGTTGTCTACGATGATAGGGATGGGAGGAGCTGTTACTATGACTCTCATTCCCTGTCCCGTGGAGAGGCATTGTGAATCTGATTTCTGGGCCTACCCTGAGAAGAGGAGGAGGAAACATTATAAAAAAATATATGAAAATTGATACATATAATTAAAATGGACAACAGCACTTAACGTATCCAACACACTGTGATTAATTTAATTGTAGAAAATGTCACTATGAAGATTCACCAGCTTCAGAGATACAGTTTAGAAGCAGCCAAGTTATAGTCATTCTGTTAAGTAAAATAAACAAACAAGAAATGCGTTATATATATATATATATATATATATATATATATATATATATATATATATATATATGGGAGAGAGAGAGAGAGATAGATAGACACTGTCCGAATTCACATGACGATCAAACAGGAGGGGAATGTGAATGGGAGGAGAGGGGTGCTGGTACTCTCCAGTAGGGTTGGCGGTGCTCCGGGTTTGCTGGCTCCGGCTGGCTCCAGCAATCTCCTTAAATAAGCATTGGCAGTAGAATGAACTTTACTGAGAGCTCAATGACTTTCAACGTGGCACCATCATAGGATGCTACCTTTCCAACAAGTCAGTTCATCAAATTTCTGCCCTGCTATAGCTGCCCTGGTGAGCTGTAAGTGCTGTAATTGTTAAGAGGAAACATCTTGGAGCAACAACAGCTCAGCTGCGAAGTGGTCGGCCACACAATCTCACAGAACGGGACTGTTGACCTCTGAAGTATGTAACGCATAAAAAAAGTCTATTGTTGGTTGCAGCAATCACTTCTGAGTGCCAAACTGCCTCTGGAAGCAAGGTCAGCAGAAGAACTGTTCTTCGTGAGCTTCATGAAATGGGTTTCCATGACCGAACAGCCGAACAAGCCTAAGATCTTCATGTGCAATGCCAAACGTCGGCTGGAGTGGTGTAACCATTTGACCTGGTAGCAATGGAAATGCGATCTCTGGACTGATGGATGATGTTTCACCATCCGGCAGTCCGATGGAGGAATCTGGGTTTGGCGGATGCCAGGAGAACACTACCTGCCAAAATGCATAGTGCCAACTGTAAAGTTTAGAGGAGGAGTAATGGTCTCAGGGCTCAGCCCCTTAGTCCCACTGAAGGGAGATCTTAATGCTACAGCCTCCACTGACATTCTAGGTGATTTTGCACTTCCAAATTTGTGTCAACAGTTTGTGGAAGCCCTTTCCTGTTTCAGCATGACAACCCATGCACAAAGTAAGGTCCATACAGAAATAGTGTGTCGAGATTGGTGTGGAAGAACTTGACTGGCCTGCACAGAGCCCTGACCTCAACCCCATCACACCTTTGGGATGAATGGAAAAGCCGACTGTGAGCTAGGCCTGATCGCCCAACATCAGTGCCCGACCTCACTAATGCTCTTGTGGCTGAAATCCCCTCAACAATGTTCCAACATCTAGTGGAAAGCCTTCCCAGAAGAGTGGAGGCTGTTATTGCATCAAAGGGGGGACCAACTCCGTATTAATGCCCATGATTTTGGAATGAGATGTTCGAAGAGCAGGTCTCCACATACTTTTGGCCATGTAATGTATGTACTTTGACTCCCTGTCCAGTATTTTTGGAAGATGTCCGGTTATTTTAAGTACTGTAATCTATTGGATATGTCGTTAAAAATGTTATCAGTGTACAATTTGCCCTCAACCTCCCCCCATCATCGTCTAATTGTCAGCACCCCCTATAGGTTGACATTTCACAAACCTCCCCCCACCAGGGGTCCGGTATCTCAATAGTGGCCAACAAGGTGCAGGGGGCATGACTCTAGCATGTGACCTTAACTCCTTGGCAACCAACTTTTGGACAAACTTGTCAGGACATTTCAGATAACAGACTGTAAAATGAGGTTCATTTAGGGAGATGAAGAATTTGGTTGGAATAAAATAATTTGGAAATACTTAAAACTTTAGAGTTAAAATGGACTTTACTTATTTTGCAAGTGGTTTATGAGAGATGCCCTGAGATTATAGAATCACTTCTTGAACAGAGTGAGAAAGTGAAGGCTTCATGAATTACAATTAATAAAAAAAAAATGTATTATGTACTAATATCTGGAGTGAGAACTGATCTACGGCCAACCCTACTCTCCAGTTATATCCCCTTAAGATAAGTCTCCAGCTGTGAGTCTGTTGGGACAAGTGTCTAACAAATTTGCACACCTAGATTTGGCAATATTTGACCAACCTTTTTCTACAAATCTGTTCAAGCTCTGTCAAGTTCCTTGGGGAACGTTGATGAACAGCAATCTTCAAGTCACACCACAGATTTTTAATTGGCGTTAGGTCGGGGCTCTGACTTTTTTTAGCCGCACCAGTATAGTTTTGACAGGGTGCTTTGGGTCATTGTCCTGCTGAAAGGTAAATCCCATCACAGTTTCAACTTTCTTGTGGAGGGCAGCAGGTTTTCTTCAAATAATGTTCTATACTGTGTTCCATTCATTTTCCTTTCTATTGACCCCAGTTCCTGCCAATGAGAAACAAGCCCATAACATGATGCTGCCCCACCATGCATCACAGGAGGGATGGGGTTCTTTGGGTGAAAGACTCTGTTGGGTCTGCACCAAACAACACTTTGCATTTAGGCAACGTTTCATCAGTGCACAAAACATTTTGCCCCATGGCTACAGAATCTCCTGAGTGTCTTGTTGCATACTTCAAATAGGATTCAAGGTGGGTTTTCGGGAGTACCATACAGGCCAGATTGCTGGAGGGCTTGGGATATTGTTGTCAAATGCATACTTGGCCATAAAAACCTGTAGCTGCCATAGGCCTCTTGGTAGCCTCTCTGATCAGTCTCTTTCTCGCTCAGTTATCCAGTTAGGAGGAACTGCCTGATCTAGGCAGGGTTTTGGTGATGCTATACACCCTCCACTTCTTAATAATCATATTGCTGCAAGATATTCAAGGTCTTTGATTTTTTTTAACCCATCCAATGGTCTGTTCCTTCAACAACTTTGTCCTAGAGTTCTTTGCCCTTGTTGCTCATGATTGAGTCTTTACATTTAAATACACTACCCAGCAGAGGGAACCTACTGGAGCAACTGAATCCTATAATCATGTGAAACACTACAATTTGTGTGTGTGATGTAATTTTGTATTCTTCAAATGTCTAGATTTTTTTTTCCACTTGGAAATTGTGGGGTAGGACATGTAGACTTCATTTTAGTTCCAGGTTATGAGGCAACAAGAGGAGAAAAAGGTTTGAAATGACCTCAGATTAAAAGTCACCATCACATGTCAGATAGACTTCTACTACACAAGCTATAGTGTGTGTATACAGGCACTACCGACACTTCCCACTACAAACAATGCCTTACTGTGCCATGGAGGTGCATGTGGCACCAACAGCAAGACACCCATCTTCAGAAGGGGAAGGAAATGGAATAAAAAAAGAAACTGCAGACAAGAGCAGCTGACTCGTCTGCCTCCCTCAGATCCTTTTGTCTTCCTCCATGATGAATCTCCTCCTGGTTGTGGCTCTTCTGTCAGGTAAGGACAGTTGTCTCTCTGGTGCCCGAGCCTCACTAATGGTGTTGCTCCGTGTTCAAGTTGGCTGGTTTTGGTACAACTTTAGGTGGACTTAATTTCATGGTGTTTGTGTACAGTACAGCTTCATGGAAACTTTCATTTTAAGTTGAAAATGATATACATATGTTTATTTCCTACAAGCAGCTTAAGACAGAATATTGTACACAATTTACATTGTAAATAATGTAAGTCACCCTGGATAAGTGCATCTGCTAAGAAATATAATCATAATAACATTCTTGCACAGATTCCACAGCATTTTCCAGTTGCAATATTTACCCATGGAGATCAGGGTATCAGCTTGCTCGATCTGTCAGAGTTAATGCCGTTTCGAGACAGTGGTTGTGAGTTCACGTAAAATAAAACGTTATTTAAGTTAAATTTCAGTTTTGGTATTTAAGTTTGACTTTTACCGTCCGACATGTGAAACTCCCTTACAACACCAGGGATTTTTCATAAACCCTTTCACAATGTATTGGTGATTTCTCAAGAAATGGCTGGATTGAGATCAAGGTATTACACACAATGATTATTAATGGACGCCCTAGTCAGAGCTGTGGTCTGTGTGCTTCTGCTCTTCAGGTGCTCGCTGCAGTGCGATATGGGGTCCCAAGCAGGTGAGCAGTGCGGTGAATGGCACAGTGACGATACGGTGCGGTTATCAACCAGAATACAAAGACAAGGTGAAATACTGGTGCGTGGAAAGACTGCTGTTCCTGTGCCAGCCACTGGCGAAGACTGATGGCTCTGTGACAGACAGCAGTGTTTCCCTCAGTGAGGATAAATCAAGGGGAACGCTCTCGATCACTATGAGGGATCTGAGACAAGAGGATGAGGGCTGGTACGAGTGTCGGATACAGACCACTGAAGTCTCCATTGGTTATACAGCATCTGCCGTGTACCTCAACATCGACAGAGGTAAGGGAGACTGAACACAAAGCTGTTAGTCCCGGAGCCACATTGCAGTGTTGTACGCTCCATGAATAGACATTTAAATACCTTTAGAAGATCTAGGTATTAGCAAATAGTATTATTAAATTTTGTAATTTGTTTTCATTTTAGAAGTAATATTACTGTGCTGTTACAGATGCCTCCATACCAGACCTTCAGGGTCCTGAGAACATCATTGGCCAGCTAACTTCAGAAACGACAATCCACTGTCTCTACTCTAAAGACTATGAGACTCACACAAAGTACTGGTGTCAAGGAGCCAGACGAAGGAACTGCAGCATTGTTGTGAGCACCGATTCCCCACAGACTCGAGGCAGGACTTCAATCAGAGACGATCAGACCCACAGAGAGTTCACCGTCACTGTCAGCGACCTCAGAGCCGAGGACGAAGGCTGGTACTGGTGTGGAATTAAGAGAACCTTCCACTTCAGTGATAAACTGGTCCCTGTGTTCCTCACTGTCAACTCAGGTAAAGACACCCTGCCCTCTGCCTTTCCATATTAGACAATATCATATAAACTAATATGGGACTGGAGATGTACTACAGGCTGAGATGACTGCAGTTTGCCCGTGTTTTCACTGCAGTCAGATGCTCACATATGACTGATCAATTGAACTGCAGATCCCAACTTCAATGGCAACACAACTCAATACAGACTCTTACAACACGCAGACCTGGGCCCTGGTGACACAGCACACGGGCAGAGCAGGACCAGAACGCATGATCCGGGCCAGCACAGTGTGTGTTGAAGTCGGCACAAGACTAACACAAATAGGGATCACAGCGCATGAGATATTGAACATTCGGTAATCAAGATATTGAACAGAAATACCATTTAATACAACTGTCAATCTCATTTAAACTGTGAAAGTAGGAAGTAGCAAACAATAAAACAGCCAGAGAAGCTGCAGACTAATGGACATCATGACAGTACGGTGGTGAAATAAATCAGCATTTTTAGTTTAAAAAATGTGCTTTCAGGTGGTTCAGCAGATATGAAAACTGCAAAAACAGCAACACAACCTGGATCCACTGAAGCACTGGACACAACCACAGCCAGAGGAGACCCCACAGAGACCAGAGCAGGACCCACAGAGACCAGAGCAGGACCCACAGAGACCAGAGCATACCTGCCAGGGGGCACAGCTGCTCCCACCTCCAGTACCAAGGGGTCAAGGTAACAGCTGTAGTTTCAGCCCCTTCCTGCTCTCTCCTGTCAGTCACAGGCAGCACAATCCCAGAACAGCAGGATGTGAGCAGGTAACTGCACGGCAGCCACACATTGAACAGCACTGGGACACAATTTAACTGAAGATGTATAGTGTTTATTACATCTTTAGGCCTTCAGACACCAACAGTGTGGAAGGATTCAACTATTAGAATTTCAGGAACTTTTTTCTTGCTATCTACAGGGCAGCTTGTCAAGTAATTAGACTGTCTAATTTAGAAAATGAAAATCAGTTCACATGTAAACCTCCTGCTCTCCTCTTCTCACGTTAGAAAGGTACGGTACCCGTGTCTCAGGTGGCACAGTAACCCTTTTACTCCTCCTGTCCAGTGTGGGCGTGTGGGTGTGGTCAGTGCTGCGCTGGGTCCTGTTCTGTGTGATGCTGCTCTGCCCTGTGGCGCTCACCTGCTGGGAGATGGGCCCTCAGCGGAGCCCCACCCCCACCGGCTGAACACACCTGTGCACCCGTGTCTGAGAGCCGCCCACCCTGCCAGCCTGCTGCCTCTGCTCAACACTGTAATGAGGGACCTGAACACTGCCTGTTACAGACCTCACTGCGTGCTGAGGGACCTGAACACTGCCTCTGTTACACACCTCACTGCGTACTGAGGGACCTGAACACTGCCTCTGTTACACACCTCACTGCGTGCTGAGGGACCTGAACACTGCCTCTGTTACACACCTCACTGTGTGCCGTCTCCTCCTGTCACAAGAACCTTCCTCTCATGCAACAGAAGTAGGAGGAGTTTTAGCATTCATCAGTCCTTACATATATTGTATCTTCACACACATGCAAAATGTCAAAATTTTATAATTAAAGATGTTTCACAAGTCTGACCTATATATTATTTTCTTATTGTCTATTTTATGTACCCACTTAACGATTGTCACGTGTAAACTGCTGATTTGAAATCAGAAGTAACACACAACTGGTTTTATTTTTTAAACTTTCTATCGGTGTTGAATTTTGAAATAAGAAATAAAAGTCAGCCTTTATCGCCACAAGAAATAGCCACTGTCACTCTTTCAGGTGACTATACAAATACACAGTTCTCTCTTTCACAAATTAACCCATCTGTGAGAGACTGGGGCTCCTGACCTCAGGGCTCCTCCTGTGGCCCTATCACAGCTCTACTGGGGGACAGGCCATTCAGGAGGACCCGAGTCTTCGGAGACTCGATCACACTGACCTTTCAGACACCCAGAAACAATATACTTCACTAGAGCTCATCTTACAGTATACAGCTGAAATAGATATTGCAAAATAGTCTCCTTAAGCTAATTACGGTGTCAATTAAAAAATTAAGAGCAAGAAGACAGTGGTGCTACAGGGGCTGAGGGCACTGGGGGATCCAAGGGGTGGCAGCTGCCACCCCAGTGTAGCAGACTTACACTCGTAGTGATGTACGCTTCTTATAAAGTGAGAAATCAGCCACACCGAACACAGGAATATGGGGCACTGCTGTTTATTCTGCATAAAGGAAAATAAAATAGCATGGGGCAGCGTTGGCACAATTTGCACACTTTCTCCTACTCCCCGTATCTGCATCCACAATGCTTCTCAGGTAAAATGGAATCATTACATTCATATTGCAAACTGCATATACAATGCATACAATATATTTACTCAAAATAACACAAGAGCACAATATACATTCAACTACCATTTTCTCACCAAAAAAAACCCCAAAACGATAAAAAACAACAGAAATGCAATCCAATGCAAAACAGAACAGTTATTTTAATACAAAATACTGCGTGATTGTATAGTGGCCTTAATGCATATCAAAATCAATGTAATACCACACAAACCTAACATACCTGCATAAAGGAAAATAAAATATTGCGCAAATTGTGCCTACGCTGCCCCATGCTTTCTCCCACTCCCTGCAAAAAGAACATGATATGGCGATTATACCATTAAAATAATAAAACAATAATTTACACCGTTCAGCTCGGTGCAACAGCATCATGCATACTTCTACGATGTTTCAATGATTAAATCAATGCATTTGTATACAGAAACAACCAAAATAAATTATTTTATTGATATGTAAGTGAAAACTAAGGAGGAGAGCTGCTACCCGTATCTGCATCCACAATGCTTCTGAGGTCAAACTGAGTATTCAAACATGTGCTCCCAACGTGTGTAACATGAATTAAAGCCCCAGCTTCAACAATCCAACTAGGAACCCATTTACAACTTTTTTATTACACAAAACGATTTCTGACAAGATACGATTAAAGTTTTGAAGAAGTTCACCAAGATAAGGAGAAAAGAAAAGAAAAGAACATATACATATGGAATACAATAACCCAGCTACACCAGCAAAAAAGACTTGCCACCCCAATCTCCCCATGCTAAAATATATATATATATATATTTTTACATTATAGTACATTTAATTCAATAATATTTATATTATTGGCATTATTTAAACTACTATGTTATAATAATTTATGGTGGCATCGGGTCACACCGTCCCTCCGATCTTGCATGGAATAAGTCACTGACAAAGATAACCGCAGCAGCTTTCTAATACAGTGGTTCCCAAACCGGTCCTGGGGGACCCCCTACCCTCCTGGTTTTTGTTCCAACCGAGCTCTCAATTACTTAATTGAACCCTTAATTGAACTAATAATTTCCTAAATCAGAGACTTTAAATTATTTTAAACAGTAGGTGTTTTAAGTTACGTAGAGAATTATATTAAAAAACGTATTGAAGAAACAACTATTTTCTTACACAATTTAAAAAGCAAAATCTATGCAGATTGTTACTTCAATTAAGATTCAATTAAGTAATTGAGAGCTCGGTTGGAACAAAAACCAGCAGGGTAGGGGGTCCCCCAGGACCGGCTTGGGAACCACTGCTCTAATATTTCTGTCATGCTGCTGCATTTTTCGTTGCCGTTTGTATATAAGGTTAGTAAATAAGTGTACCGTCAAAGCACACTTTGGTATTGTAAAATCATCCTTAAGTGGATATACAGCATTAATAATCATTAATATGTTGCTTTATTCTGAAATAATCATAAAAGGAAAACCTTTTATGATTATTTCAGAATAAAGCAACATATTAATGATTATTAATGCTGTAAACATGTATGACACAGATTAACCTAAATATATATTTTACATCTTGAAAACTGTAGGGAAAAAAATGAAAAGGAAATTTAAAAGTGGGGACATTTCCAGCTTCTTCCTTCCTCTAAAGTCCTTTAATGCATAACGTCCGTTCTCCAGCAGATATTGTAGCTGCATGAGGCATCAATCCAGTCCAACTATATCTGGCAAATCTATTTTCCAGTATGTGTACTGATTTACATTTAGGCTGACTGATCTGTTTTTGGTTAATCTCCCTTCAGAAGCCAACAAAGTAAATTTTATTTGGTTTGTGTGAGGTTTTTTCCATGCCTCCATGCCACCCTACAAGTTTCTCCTGCCACCTCCTTGCCACACCAGGTGAAAATGTCTAGATCCGCCCCTGGCTGAGGGGAACCCAATGCTGCAGGTCAGCTGACAGGGCGGCTGAGCGGAGGGGGTCGGTGCTGAGGGGAGATGGGGGTCAGCTGAGCTACAGGAAGCCCAGAGGGGAGGGGGTGCTCTCACAGAGGCAGTGAACCGCAGTGCAGAGACACTTCCTCCTGTGCTGGGTGTGAGGGCAAGTGCTGCGATACTCACATAGATTTACATGCGTCACTTTAATCCAGAAACAGGCAGTAGGCAGCTGATGCCTTTAGCAGCCCAGGACACGCCTGTGTTAACTGTGACCTGGCCATCGCAGCGCAGGCCTGTACAATATGAGGGCAGCCATCAGGACAGGCTCAGAGGGAGGCAGGGAAGGGGTCCAGGCTCCAGCAGCAGAGAGCTCACTGCACCGCACAACAGGAAGGAATGAAAAAGAAGAAGTGGAAGAAAGAGAAGCCGCAGCAGCAGCATCACTCCGTCTTCCTCTTAGAAGAAGAACAGACACAACGGCCTCCGCAGATCTCTCCTCTCCACTGGCGATGCAGCTCCTGATCATCATGGCGATCCTGTCAGGTAAAGATGGCGTCTCCCTGCGCTGGACTCTCAATATGGGCTTTCACACGTCACAGGACACGGTGTTTCAGAGGACAGGACAACAGCGAGGCTTGGTGGCGACCTCAGGATTTCAGTCTCCAGACAGGGGGAGTTGAGCTGGTTTCTGCTCTGACAGCTCTAGTGTGATTCAAACGCACAGACGGCACTTAGAGACTCACATTCATACCGGCTGGAGATCCAGCTACATCAAAGTGCTTGATGAACAATAAATTAATCGGATGGTTTTCAGAACAGCTGGTGATGAAGCAAATAGTAATAGGACACTTACTTGTGACTTCATAAACTGAAAGTGCAACTATATCTGTTACTTTCAATTTGTTGAGTGTCATTTCTGATAAAATTATGAAATAATAGATTATATTATATAATATACATCTGAAAATCAATCATGGATGTGTTCATGGATCCTCGGCTATAATCAGGGTGTTTGTGTTTATCATTGTGTCTAATGTTTGGTGAGGTTTGTGATCGGTGTGCTTTGCCTCTTCAGATGTCCATTCTGGGTCAATATGGGGTCCAGAGCAGGTGAGCAGTGTGATTCACGGCACAGTGTCTGTACTGTGTGGATATGATGAAGCCTACAGACAGCATATGAAGTACTGGTGTAAAGGACAATTTCAAAGTGCTTGTACAACACTGGCAAAGACTGACGGCTCTGTGACAGACGGCAGGGTTTCCCTCAGTGAGGATAAATCAAGGAGAACGCTCTCGGTCACAATGAGGGATCTGAGACCGGAGGATGAGGGCTGGTACTGGTGTGGGATATTAAGACCAGGAAGTGATGATGGTGCTGCTGTGTACGTCAACATCAACAGAGGTAAACCAAAACTGCATTTAATATGATCCTCTTGTCTTGACTTATAGAGATGTATTGCTCATTCAGAGTCTCTATACCTTCAAATACCATCAATGAAAATGAATGTCCTGCTATTTAATACTATGAAGTATCCCATCAGCAGAATAAATAATCTCATAGGTGGTTAAAGACACCAGTAAATTGTCAAACTGGTCTTGAGAAAAGGTAAGGATTGTCTTTTTCTAAAGGCTGAAATCCATTACAAATTTCAAATTACAATTAAATTAAAAATATATACATCCCTCTTGCTCAGTTAATGAGCAATTCAAATCACTGCTCTGTTACAGATGCCTCCACACCAGACCTTCAGGATCCTGGGAATGTCACTGGACAGCTATCTGCCGAGACAACAATCCGCTGCTCCTATTCTTCATACTATGAGACTCACACAAAGTACTGGTGTAAAGGAAACAGACGAAGGAACTGCAGCATTGTTGTGAGCACCGATTCCCCACAGACTCGAGACAGGACTTCAATCAGAGACGATCCGACTCACAGACAGTTCACTGTCACTGTCCACGACCTCAGAGCCGAGGACGAAGGCTGGTACTGGTGTGGAATTAAGAGAACCTTCCACTTCAGTGATAAACTGGTCCCTGTGTTCCTCACTGTCAACTCAGGTAAAGACACCCTGCCCTCTGCCTTTCCATATTAGACAATATCATATAAACTAATCTGGGACTGGAGATGTACTACAGGCTGAGATGACTGCAGTTTGCCAGTGTTTTCACTGCAGTCAGATGCTCACATATGACTGATCAATTGAACTGCAGATCCCAACTTCAATGGCAACACAACTCAATACAGACTCTTACAACACGCAGACCTGGGCCCTGGTGACACAGCACATGGGCAGAGCAGGACCAGAACGCATGATCCGGGCCAGCACAGCGTGTGTTGAAGTCGGCACAAGACTAACACAAATAGGGATCACAGCGCATGAGATATTGAACATTCGGTAATCAAGATATTGAACAGAAATACCATTTAATCCAACTGTCAATCTCATTTAAACTGTGAAAGTAGGAAGTAGCAAACAATAAAACAGCCAGAGAAGCTGCAGACTAATGGACATCATGACAGTACGGTGGTGAAATAAATCAGCATTTTTAGTTTAAACCATGTGCTTCCAGGTGGTTCAGCAGATATGAAAACAACTGCAAAATCAGCAACACAACCTGGATCCACTGAAGCACTGGACACAACCACAGCCAGAGGAGACCCCACAGAGACCAGAGCAGGACCCACAGAGACCAGAGCAGGACCCACAGAGACCAGAGCATACCTGCCAGGGGGCACAGCTGCTCCCACCTCCAGTACCAAGGGGTCAAGGTAACAGCTGTAGTTTCAGCCCCTTCCTGCTCTCTCCTGTCAGTCACAGGCAGCACAATCCCAGAACAGCAGGATGTGAGCAGGTAACTGCACGGCAGCCACACATTGAACAGCACTGGGACACAATTTAACTGAAGATGTATAGTGTTTATTACATCTTTAGGCCTTCAGACACCAACAGTGTGGAAGGATTCAACTATTAGAATTTCAGGAACTTTTTTCTTGCTATCTACAGGACAGCTTGTCAAGTAATTAGACTGTCTAATTTAGAAAATGAAAATCAGTTCACATGTAAACCTCCTGCTCTCCTCTTCTCACGTTAGAAAGGTACGGTACCCGTGTCTCAGGTGGCACAGTAACCCTTTTACTCCTCCTGTCCAGTGTGGGCGTGTGGGTGTGGTCAGTGCTGCGCTGGGTCCTGTTCTGTGTGATGCTGCTCTGCCCTGTGGCGCTCACCTGCTGGGAGATGGGCCCTCAGCGGAGCCCCACCCCCACCGGCTGAACACACCTGTGCACCCGTGTCTGAGAGCCGCCCACCCTGCCAGCCTGCTGCCTCTGCTCAACACTGTAATGAGGGACCTGAACACTGCCTCTGTTACACACCTCACTGCGTACTGAGGGACCTGAACACTGCCTCTGTTACACACCTCACTGCGTGCTGAGGGACCTGAACACTGCCTCTGTTACACACCTCACTGTGTGCCGTCTCCTCCTGTCACAAGAACCTTCCTCTCATGCAACAGAAGTAGGAGGAGTTTTAGCATTCATCAGTCCTTACATATATTGTATCTTCACACACATGCAAAATGTCAAAATTTTATAATTAAAGATGTTTCACAAGTCTGACCTATATATTATTTTCTTATTGTCTATTTTATGTACCCACTTAACGATTGTCACGTGTAAACTGCTGATTTGAAATCAGAAGTAACACACAACTGGTTTTATTTTTTAAACTTTCTATCGGTGTTGAATTTTGAAATAAGAAATAAAAGTCAGCCTTTATCGCCACAAGAAATAGCCACTGTCACTCTTTCAGGTGACTATACAAATACACAGTTCTCTCTTTCACAAATTAACCCATCTGTGAGAGACTGGGGCTCCTGACCTCAGGGCTCCTCCTGTGGCCCTATCACAGCTCTACTGGGGGACAGGCCATTCAGGAGGACCCGAGTCTTCGGAGACTCGATCACACTGACCTTTCAGACACCCAGAAACAATATACTTCACTAGAGCTCATCTTACAGTATACAGCTGAAATAGATATTGCAAAATAGTCTCCTTAAGCTAATTACGGTGTCAATTAAAAAATTAAGAGCAAGAAGACAGTGGTGCTACAGGGGCTGAGGGCACTGGGGGATCCAAGGGGTGGCAGCTGCCACCCCAGTGTAGCAGACTTACACTCGTAGTGATGTACGCTTCTTATAAAGTGAGAAATCAGCCACACCGAACACAGGAATATGGGGCACTGCTGTTTATTCTGCATAAAGGAAAATAAAATAGCATGGGGCAGCGTTGGCACAATTTGCACACTTTCTCCTACTCCCCGTATCTGCATCCACAATGCTTCTCAGGTAAAATGGAATCATTACATTCATATTGCAAACTGCATATACAATGCATACAATATATTTACTCAAAATAACACAAGAGCACAATATACATTCAACTACCATTTTCTCACCAAAAAAAACCCCAAAACGATAAAAAACAACAGAAATGCAATCCAATGCAAAACAGAACAGTTATTTTAATACAAAATACTGCGTGATTGTATAGTGGCCTTAATGCATATCAAAATCAATGTAATACCACACAAACCTAACATACCTGCATAAAGGAAAATAAAATATTGCGCAAATTGTGCCTACGCTGCCCCATGCTTTCTCCCACTCCCTGCAAAAAGAACATGATATGGCGATTATACCATTAAAATAATAAAACAATAATTTACACCGTTCAGCTCGGTGCAACAGCATCATGCATACTTCTACGATGTTTCAATGATTAAATCAATGCATTTGTATACAGAAACAACCAAAATAAATTATTTTATTGATATGTAAGTGAAAACTAAGGAGGAGAGCTGCTACCCGTATCTGCATCCACAATGCTTCTGAGGTCAAACTGAGTATTCAAACATGTGCTCCCAACGTGTGTAACATGAATTAAAGCCCCAGCTTCAACAATCCAACTAGGAACCCATTTACAACTTTTTTATTACACAAAACGATTTCTGACAAGATACGATTAAAGTTTTGAAGAAGTTCACCAAGATAAGGAGAAAAGAAAAGAAAAGAACATATACATATGGAATACAATAACCCAGCTACACCAGCAAAAAAGACTTGCCACCCCAATCTCCCCATGCTAAAATATATATATATATATATTTTTACATTATAGTACATTTAATTCAATAATATTTATATTATTGGCATTATTTAAACTACTATGTTATAATAATTTATGGTGGCATCGGGTCACACCGTCCCTCCGATCTTGCATGGAATAAGTCACTGACAAAGATAACCGCAGCAGCTTTCTAATACAGTGGTTCCCAAACCGGTCCTGGGGGACCCCCTACCCTCCTGGTTTTTGTTCCAACCGAGCTCTCAATTACTTAATTGAACCCTTAATTGAACTAATAATTTCCTAAATCAGAGACTTTAAATTATTTTAAACAGTAGGTGTTTTAAGTTACGTAGAGAATTATATTAAAAAACGTATTGAAGAAACAACTATTTTCTTACACAATTTAAAAAGCAAAATCTATGCAGATTGTTACTTCAATTAAGATTCAATTAAGTAATTGAGAGCTCGGTTGGAACAAAAACCAGCAGGGTAGGGGGTCCCCCAGGACCGGCTTGGGAACCACTGCTCTAATATTTCTGTCATGCTGCTGCATTTTTCGTTGCCGTTTGTATATAAGGTTAGTAAATAAGTGTACCGTCAAAGCACACTTTGGTATTGTAAAATCATCCTTAAGTGGATATACAGCATTAATAATCATTAATATGTTGCTTTATTCTGAAATAATCATAAAAGGAAAACCTTTTATGATTATTTCAGAATAAAGCAACATATTAATGATTATTAATGCTGTAAACATGTATGACACAGATTAACCTAAATATATATTTTACATCTTGAAAACTGTAGGGAAAAAAATGAAAAGGAAATTTAAAAGTGGGGACATTTCCAGCTTCTTCCTTCCTCTAAAGTCCTTTAATGCATAACGTCCGTTCTCCAGCAGATATTGTAGCTGCATGAGGCATCAATCCAGTCCAACTATATCTGGCAAATCTATTTTCCAGTATGTGTACTGATTTACATTTAGGCTGACTGATCTGTTTTTGGTTAATCTCCCTTCAGAAGCCACCAAAGTAAATTTTATTTGGTTTGTGTGAGGTTTTTTCCATGCCTCCATGCCACCCTACAAGTTTCTCCTGCCACCTCCTTGCCACACCAGGTGAAAATGTCTAGATCCGCCCCTGGCTGAGGGGAACCCAATGCTGCAGGTCAGCTGACAGGGCGGCTGAGCGGAGGGGGTTGGTGCTGAGGGGAGATGGGGGTCAGCTGAGCTACAGGAAGCCCAGAGGGGAGGGGGTGCTCTCACAGAGGCAGTGAACCGCAGTGCAGAGACACTTCCTCCTGTGCTGGGTGTGAGGGCAAGTGCTGCGATACTCACATAGATTTACATGCGTCACTTTAATCCAGAAACAGGCAGTAGGCAGCTGATGCCTTTAGCAGCCCAGGACACGCCTGTGTTAACTGTGACCTGGCCATCGCAGCGCAGGCCTGTACAATATGAGGGCAGCCATCAGGACAGGCTCAGAGGGAGGCAGGGAAGGGGTCCAGGCTCCAGCAGCAGAGAGCTCACTGCACCGCACAACAGGAAGGAATGAAAAAGAAGAAGTGGAAGAAAGAGAAGCCGCAGCAGCAGCATCACTCTGTCTTCCTCTTAGAAGAAGAACAGACACAATGGCCTCCGCAGATCTCTCCTCTCCACCGGCGATGCAGCTCCTGATCATCATGGCGATCCTGTCAGGTAAAGATGGCGTCTCCCTGCGCTGGACTCTCAATATTGGCTTTCACACGTCACAGGACACGGTGTTTCAGAGGACAGGACAACAGCGAGGCTTGGTGGCGACCTCAGGATTTCAGTCTCCAGACAGGGGGAGTTGAGCTGGTTTCTGCTCTGACAGCTCTAGTGTGATTCAAACGCACAGACGGCACTTAGAGACTCACATTCATACCGGCTGGAGATCCAGCTACATCAAAGTGCTTGATGAACAATAAATTAATCGGATGGTTTTCAGAACAGCTGGTGATGAAGCAAATAGTAATAGGACACTTACTTGTGACTTCATAAACTGAAAGTGCAACTATATCTGTTACTTTCAATTTGTTGAGTGTCATTTCTGATAAAATTATGAAATAATAGATTATATTATATAATATACATCTGAAAATCAATCATGGATGTGTTCATGGATCCTCGGCTATAATCAGGGTGTTTGTGTTTATCATTGTGTCTAATGTTTGGTGAGGTTTGTGATCGGTGTGCTTTGCCTCTTCAGATGTCCATTCTGGGTCAATATGGGGTCCAGAGCAGGTGAGCAGTGTGATTCACGGCACAGTGTCTGTACTGTGTGGATATGATGAAGCCTACAGACAGCATATGAAGTACTGGTGTAAAGGACAATTTCAAAGTGCTTGTACAACACTGGCAAAGACTGACGGCTCTGTGACAGACGGCAGGGTTTCCCTCAGTGAGGATAAATCAAGGAGAACGCTCTCGGTCACAATGAGGGATCTGAGACCGGAGGATGAGGGCTGGTACTGGTGTGGGATATCAAGACCAGGAAGTGATGATGGTGCTGCTGTGTACGTCAACATCAACAGAGGTAAACCAAAACTGCATTTAATATGATCCTCTTGTCTTGACTTATAGAGATGTATTGCTCATTCAGAGTCTCTATACCTTCAAATACCATCAATGAAAATGAATGTCCTGCTATTTAATACTATGAAGTATCCCATCAGCAGAATAAATAATCTCATAGGTGGTTAAAGACACCAGTAAATTGTCAAACTGGTCTTGAGAAAAGGTAAGGATTGTCTTTTTCTAAAGGCTGAAATCCATTACAAATTTCAAATTACAATTAAATTAAAAATATATACATCCCTCTTGCTCAGTTAATGAGCAATTCAAATCACTGCTCTGTTACAGATGCCTCCACACCAGACCTTCAGGATCCTGGGAATGTCACTGGACAGCTATCTGCCGAGACAACAATCCGCTGCTCCTATTCTTCATACTATGAGACTCACACAAAGTACTGGTGTAAAGGAAACAGACGAAGGAACTGCAGCACTGTTATGAGCACCGATTCCCCACAGACTCGAGACAGGACTTCAATCAGAGACGATCCGACTCACAGACAGTTCACTGTCACTGTCCACGACCTCAGAGCCGAGGACGAAGGCTGGTACTGGTGTGGAATTAAGAGAACCTTCCACTTCAGTGATAAACTGGTCCCTGTGTTCCTCACTGTCAACTCAGGTAAAGACACCCTGCCCTCTGCCTTTCCATATTAGACAATATCATATAAACTAATCTGGGACTGGAGATGTACTACAGGCTGAGATGACTGCAGTTTGCCTGTGTTTTCACTGCAGTCAGATGCTCACATATGACTGATCAATTGAACTGCAGATCCCAACTTCAATGGCAACACAACTCAATACAGACTCTTACAACACGCAGACCTGGGCCCTGGTGACACAGCACATGGGCAGAGCAGGACCAGAACGCATGATCCGGGCCAGCACAGCGTGTGTTGAAGTCGGCACAAGACTAACACAAATAGGGATCACAGCGCATGAGATATTGAACATTCGGTAATCAAGATATTGAACAGAAATACCATTTAATCCAACTGTCAATCTCATTTAAACTGTGAAAGTAGGAAGTAGCAAACAATAAAACAGCCAGAGAAGCTGCAGACTAATGGACATCATGACAGTACGGTGGTGAAATAAATCAGCATTTTTAGTTTAAACCATGTGCTTCCAGGTGGTTCAGCAGATATGAAAACAACTGCAAAATCAGCAACACAACCTGGATCCACTGAAGCACTGGACACAACCACAGCCAGAGGAGACCCCACAGAGACCAGAGCAGGACCCACAGAGACCAGAGCAGGACCCACAGAGACCAGAGCATACCTGCCAGGGGGCACAGCTGCTCCCACCTCCAGTACCAAGGGGTCAAGGTAACAGCTGTAGTTTCAGCCCCTTCCTGCTCTCTCCTGTCAGTCACAGGCAGCACAATCCCAGACAGCGCAGTGTGAGTCCTAGATATAAACAAGAGAACTAGATTTGTAGTCCTTTAAAGTTCTGGCATATGAATATTAGGACATGTACAATCATTCATGTCACCTTTATTTTGGATGACCTTTTATAATGATGTTGTAACCCATTTGCTGTGTTTATGTAATAGATTGCATGTTATTCATTTTAAAATTTAAATCGCCTTGAATGGCATTTACTGAAAGACTTAGTAACCGCACTATAGAAAGGGAAATATTTTTTACGGAAAGAATAAATATGTTCGATTCTCTGAGAGGTTGTTGTAATTGTTCCCAAGCCCCCCCACAGTCCCCGTGGTGCTCGGAGTGAGCTTTGTAGTCCTGCTGTCCCTCTGTGTCCTGACCCTCATCATCATAAGGAAGATGCACAGTGAGTGACACACGTGTTTTGTTATTTTTCCCATCACCTGTGCTCAGTCTCCCGACTCCAGGCCTAACCTTCTGGATCGGGGTCGAGACCCAGCCAGCAGCTCCCCATTCGCTCTGGATGCACAGCTGCACACAGAGCAGTGGAGGAGTGGGCTGTCATGACTGGAGCTTCCTGGGATGTGAACGACCTGTTAAGAAATTAGTTACATATATATTATATTGAATTGTGTATTTATTGTGATTTAGTCTTCATGGACATTGGATTGACAGAACTTTGGGTGGGCAGGGGACTTAAAAGATGAATTCTGATTATATTTATGAAATTGGTTTCTGTATAACACCGTGTAACACATTTTTATTTATTTTTTGTTCCTGGGTAGTAAGTGTTATTTCCTAATTACTTATGCCTCAAAAGTATAGAAAATGTCTATTATTCCCCACAAACTTTGCTTTTGTGACCAGGACAGTGATATTTAGAAATTTAACTATTTCCAATGAGGAAACGGGCGAATTTGTGTCTTTTCGTTCACATAAAGTGAAGTGTAAATACAGTATAATCGTAAAATCTCGAAAAACTACTCACTTTTGCATCTTTTGTAGTCATTTTTGTATTTCTTTAGTATAAATACATGTTAATTTGGATTCATGTGTTGTTTTTTTCTGACACATTCACCCATTTTCTCATTGGAAATAGTTACATTTCAAAATATCAC
The DNA here is from genome assembly GCF_036373705.1 of Amia ocellicauda. NCBI lineage: Eukaryota > Metazoa > Chordata > Actinopteri > Amiiformes > Amiidae > Amia > Amia ocellicauda. Next base: position 1,848,029 of record NC_089854.1, on the reverse strand, counting down.
TGTCCTGGTCACAAAAGCCAAGTTTGTGGGTTATAACAGCCATTTTCTATACTTTTGAGGCATAAGCAATTAGGAAATAACACTTACTACCCAGGAAACAAAATTGTGTTACATAGTTTAATCTATGTGCAATGTGATGAATGATGATTTATGCAATTAATTTTGTTGATGACCATGAATAGAAATTGCTGTATATATGTATGACATCTGGGGTTGTAATTCTTTGTAAGTCTTATGGTATGGGGCTAGTCAGCACAGGGTGTAGTCAGGAGTCTAATATTTCTGCATATATCCTGGTATCTTTTTTGTGTTATATTATTCTTATCTGGTTTATTCCACTTTATATATGATTAATTGTGGTAGGCTTTATCCTATCTGGGACCCAACTATATAATATAATGCAAATTGTTACAATCTCAGAGGCTTTGTAAGATATAAATTATTGAAATTACAAATATTCACTGTCAGATGTTATTTTACGTTCGGATTTTACTTAATCAGAGAAGTTTAAAAAAAACACTAAAAAAGATACATTTGTGCATTTTGTTACATTACATACTGAGGATTATTATATATATGAAAAATAGAAAAGAGGAAATGACTGTCTCTCTTCACTAGAAGAGAATTACTGTAACCCCGCAGAGAAGGACAAACGCATTCAATCTGGTTCATAACAATGACAATGAGCACCGACTATATTTAACTGAGACGCATCCTAAAAGGAAGCAGCAGCTCAAGTCAGTTTATCTTTTTATTTTATTATTTATAATAATTTTTAAAAGAGGAAGTGAGGGATGTGTCAGTCGCTCAGTGCAACAGTGCCGAGTCCAGTGTCACAGAGAGGAGAAAGAAATATTGTCTAGTTTGAATGAAAAATATATAGATTTGTATATCTCCATTGAAAATCAAGAACAGACTGGACAGAACCGGACAAGGGCTTTGTTTCCAATAAACAGTTAATCAGTTCTACATAAGTTTAACTGATGACTGTCTCAAACAACAAAGTTTTTTTTCTTCTCAGTTCTTGGTTTGGAAACATGCAGACCCCATTCTGCACATTTAAAAATACACATGAAATGACAGAAATCAAGATTTAAATAAGAAACACCAGCTGCTCACCTGTCCGTCACAGATCGTCCCGATTCCGTGTGCACATCAAACAGTGCCGCCGATTCCAAACCATTCTCCATCTCTCACATTGTTCTCTTATAAGAAGTCACATGACAAGGCTTACACCCCTCAGCCTCTCAAGAAAACTAAGAAAAACAACAGGAGTCAGTCGCTTAAACATCCATCTATAAATTACATTTAACGTAATACTGCATTAATAAGCATTACAATACAATATCACTAATAACTACATCTATAGGTATTGGTTTCCTATTTAGCACATCATTTGATGCAGCATCACATTGAAAAAACATGTCGTCTACTATTCAAACTCAAACTAGTTTCGTGGTATCTTACAGATACTGCCCTTGCATTGTTATTTAGACCAAACTGTCAAGGGAGTCACGCCATGGTGCACATATGCTAATGTTATTAATAGTTTTGTAATAATATTATATAATTATAGAAATTAGCATTGGATACCCCCCAGATGGTTCCACTTCCTATTTACGTAAATCTATACCTGTGTGTGAAACTAATGTATAGAATGATTAGATTGGTTCTGGTCTCATCTGGAAGTTTGTAGAAAAATATGATTAAAAAAAACCTGAGGTCATGGGTTCATGTATGTACATCGATTTCTCCCTCATGACACATATGATTTTTATACACGCAGACTAATGTTTCTGACAGCAGTATCACTGGTCTGTGTGTGGAATGGAGAGAGTACAGTGGAGCCCCCTGGTGGATAGCTCCATTTTTAAAATACCCAGTCACTTCCAGGCCAGACTAATGATTTCTCATTGCAGATAAAAGAGAAGCGGAGAAGAGTTTAACAGTAAGCTTAATTTTTATTCTATATTATTTTTAGGGGAAAAGCAGATAGACATATTTGTTCAGTTCACACTAAAGGAAAGGCCTGCGGACACTTACATCCATATACAATTGTGAACTTAAAAATGTACAGAACAACTGCATAAAAACGATTTCATATTATAGTGAATTAGTGGCTACATGATTACTAGCTACAATGAGGTGAGGTAATTGGGTAATGCATGTTTAGCAAAAAGAAAAGCTCAGGAGAGCCAGCATGTGAGGAACACTGTGCATTACGACTCAATAAACACACTTGCATCCTTATATTATCACTTGTCTTATAGCCCTCGGCTAACATGGAGGTGACCTACGCGACAGTGACGGCAGTGAGCAACTCACAGCCCCAGAGAGACAGCAGCACCTACGCCAACATCAGCTTCTCTCCCCGGCCGCCCTCAGAGGACACTGTGCTGTACTCCACCATCTCGCATTGAGGGGCTCTGGACTTCCTGAGCAGGAGGAAGAGCACCCAGAGATGACCGAGACAACTTCCTGTTGGATCACTACGCTGTGATTGGCTACCAAGATATCAATTTCTTAGCAAAAACCTGAAACCATGACAAAGTACACACATCTCAAGGAACACGGTACAATAAAACAAGAGAAGCACAGAGTAGTGACATTATATATTTTATATTTAAAAAAAGCTTTGCCTATATCAACTTGGTACACAGGACGGAGCCTTGGGGAACGCCTGTGAGGAGAGGTGGGGGGTGGATGAGAAACCTCGCCATCTTACTTGGTAGGTCCGGTTGCTGAGGTAGGAGGAGAACCAGGTGAGAGCAGTCCCAGAGATTCCAAGGTCAGCGAGGCAGGAGAGGAGGATGGAGTGATCGACGGTGTCAAATGCTGCGGAGAGGTCAAGGAGGATGAGGACTAAGGAGAGGGAGGCCGCCCGAGTACAGCTGAGGGAGTCAGTGACAGCCAGGAGAGCCGTCTCAGTGGAGTGAGCTGTGCGGAAGCCGGATTGCAGAGGATCAAGGAGTGAGTGTTGGGACAGAAAGTCAGAGAAAGCTGACGGTGGACCGCTCTGCCTCTCCCCTCCTCCTCCTTCCCATCTACTCCACTCTCTGGAGGCCTGTGGAACTGCCACTCAACTTCCAACAAGGCCGACTCATCTCCGCCTTCACCTCCCACCAGTCTCTGGATTTCCTCGCTCTCACCGAGACATGGATCTCCCCAGACAACTCAACCACCCCTGCTGCCTTATTCTCTCTGTTTGTCCTGTCCCACTCCCCTCGCCTTACTGGGCAGGGAGGAGGAACAGGGCTCCTGCTCTCCCCTTCTCTCCTCTTCTCTGTCCTCCCTTTGAATTCCATACAGTGGAAATCACCTCTCCCTCTCACCTCTTCCTTCTAGTTCTCTGCCATCCCCCAGTCCACTCACCTCCTTCCTGGACTCGACTTTCTTCTCTCCTCCCTCCTCTCGCTGTCCTCACCTACCATCCTCCTGGGAGACTTCAACATCCACCTCTCCAACCCCTTCCACTGTGCCGAATTTCTTCCCCTCCTTCACTCCTTTATCTTCTCTCTCTCCCCGTCTCCCCCCACTCACAGGGCTGGCCGCCAGCTAGACCTCATCTTCCCTAGAGGCTGCTCCCCTTCAACGCTCTCTGTGAAACCCCTGGACATCTCAGACCACCCACTCCATCTGTCACCTTTTGCCATAATCTCCGCTCCGTCTCCCCCTCCACCCTCGCCTCCACTGAGCTCACTCTTACCTTCCATTGACTGTTTTTCCCATCTGTCTGTTAACTGTGCTACCTCCTCTTTGTTCTCCTCCCTCACCTCCTCCCTTGATTCTCTTTGTCCTCTCACGTCTTGTCCTGTCTGTCCCCCCCACCCCCTCAGCCTTGGATCTCTTCCGTTCTCCGCTCAACCTGATTCAGTCTGTGCGCCACTGAACAGAAGTGGAAGAGGTCCAGACTCCAAGCCAAGAAGTCTTACTTCCAATCACTCTTTGAATCCACTGTTAACAACCCCTGCAAACTCTACTCCACCTTCTCCTCCCTCTTCACCCCCCTCCCCCTCCCCCTCCACCTCCCTCATCTCTCACTGCTGATGATTTCGCCTCCTTCTCCTCCAAGATTGCAGACATCCCCATACTCTTCAACAATCCCACCTCCTCTCCCATCACACCCAAACCTCCCACCAACCAAGCTTCCTTTTCTTCATTCTCACCTCTTTCAGACTCTGAACTTTCCACTCTCCTCCTATGTCACAAATCCACAACATGTGCATTGGACCCTCTCCCCACTCGCCTCCTCCAAGCGACTGCTCCTTATCTACTCCCCTTCATCTCCTCCCTCCTCAACTCCTCACTCCTCTCTGGCTGTTTCCCCTCTGCATTTAAACAAACTGCTGTCATCCCACTCCTCAAGAAACCAACCCTTGACACCACCTCTCCGCAGAACTACCGCCCTGTCTCCCTACTCCCCTTCCTCTCAAAGACTCTCTAGCGGGCGGTCCACCGTCAGCTCTCTGACTTTCTGTCCCAACACTCACTCCTTGATCCTCTGCAATCCGGCTTCCGCACAGCTCACTCCACTGAGACGGCTCTCCTGGCTGTCACTGACTCCCTCAGCAGTGCTCGAGCGTCCTCCCTCTCCTCAGTCCTCATCCTCTTGACCTCTCCGCAGCATTTGACACCATCGATCACTCCATCCTCCTCTCCTGCCTCGCTGACCTTGGAATCTCTGGGACTGCTCTCACCTGGTTCTCCTCCTACCTCAGTGACCAGACCTACCAAGTGACATGGCGAGGTTCCTCATCCACCCGCAAGCATCTCCTCACAGGTGTACCCCAAGGCTCTGTCCTGGCCCCGCTCCTGTTCTCTCTCTACACTCCTTCCCTGGGCCCTCTCTTTGCATCCCACTTCTATGCAGATGATAACCAGATCTTCCTGTCTTTTCCCTCTTCTGACCCTCTCATCCCCTCTCGCATCTCTTCCTGTTTGTCTGTTATCTCCGCCTGGATACACTCGCACCACCTCAAGCTCAACCTCTCCAAATCGGATCTCCTGTTTCTCCCCCACTCTTCCTCACCTTCTGCTGATCTCTCCATCTCAATCCCCTTGGAATCCACCACACTCTCTCCTTCTTCTTCCGCTAAAAATCTAAGAGTCACCTTCGATCCTGTGCTCTCCTACTCACAGCACATCACCACTCTGACACGCACCTGCAGATTCTTCCTGAGCAACATATGTCGGATCCGTCCCTTCCTCACCGACTACTCGACTCAGCTGCTCGTCCAGTCACTGGTCCTCTCCCGCCTGGACTACTGCAACTCCCTCCTGGCCGGCCTGCCTGCATCTACTACCTGCCGCTCCAGCTCATCCAGAACTCTGCGGCTCGTCTGGTGTCTCTCTGCCCCGATTCGCACACACTACTCCACTGCTCCGCTCCCTCCACTGGCTCCCGATAGCGGCACGCATTCAGTTCAAGACATTGACCCTCACCTACCACTGTGTCGACCACACTGCACCAAGATACCTTCAGTCACTCGTCTCTCCATACATCCCATCCAGACCGCTGCGGTCTTCCGGTGTCAGAAAACTAACTCTGCCTCCTCTCCACTCTCCTTCCTCCAGAGCCGCTCCTTCTCATCCCTGAACCCTAAGTGGTGGAACGACCTTCCCACTGAAGTCAAGACAGGTCCCTGACCTCCTTCTGGCGATTACTCAAGACATCTTTTCACACTGTACTTGTATTTAGTATTTCATTCTCCTGTAAGATTGCACTCATACAATGTTTTGTCATACTCTTGCCTTTGCCTTAATAGCACTTGCATTGTTTCTTTTGACTTCCCCTATGCTCCCTCTCCCTTCATTGTTAGCATTTATGTGCTCTCACGTCCCATTAAAAAAACTTATTAATATAAGTGAGTGGGGCAGAGAGATCGGTCAGTGGAGCATATTTGACGGTAAAAAAACGTCCGGCAGGATCCGGCACAAACTAAGCACTGGGGATCCCCCAAAACAGGTGCCGGATCCGGATCCGGCTTGTTTTCCGGCACCAATTAAGCCCTGGGCCCCCCACTCCCCCAGAAAGTCACAGCCCTGGTAAGTCAATAATGAACTGTTCACACCACAATTAAACAAGTAGTAATATTCTGAGATATGTGCTTGTCTGCACATTTTGAAATTTCAACCCTCCTTTCTCAACATATTTTAGCAAATAGTTTACTATGGTTAAATGAGGTTTTCTTGGACTACCATGTTTAAGAGAACATTATTTTCTTAATGTTTATTTAAGTATTTATTTATCACATCTTCCTGCTCACTATCTGCTACAAGGACAGATCCCTCTAGAATCATGAAGTGTAAAGTATTGTCAATCCTAGATTGATATTAGCCTCTTAACCTGCTTATAGCCTAACAACAAGCTACCTATACAACAGGCTACTTGATGTTATTATTGCTAAGCTTCTTTCAGTTACAAATGAATGCTTGGAATAACTTTTAATTGCCACTATATGAGTCTCATGTCCTCAGTAACACCATCAGGAGATGATGAGGGACCTGCCGCTGCTCCACTCTTTATGGCTGTTTCTGAAACTAAGGGCCATGTGTTTCAGGATGTTAAGCTTTTCTAGGTAATTTTGATAGGCCCTATATATAATGTCATATGACATGGGGTGGATTTTAAGGAGTTTTGGCACTAGCGAGCCGGGCTAGTATACCAACATTTCCACTATGTATTTTTGTAATATTATTTTTAATATTATTTAAATAGCGCATACAAAAAAAAAAACATAACTACAGTGATCAAAACATTATTGGAGCTGATGTGAAGGATTAAGTGCCTACCCAGCTATCACAAAATAAGACTAGGCTACGATATTTATTTATAAATCAACCGTGTATTTATCCTGTCATATTCTCTGCAGTTTGGGTGTTCTTGCATTCACACACTCAGACAGCAGTTCTGGCACTGGCCTTTTCTACCATTAAAACTAAATCGTTCTTGAAAAGCGGACGGACGAGCGGCTCTGAAATTCGACTCACCCGAAATGTAAACTACCTGCCTTAGGTGAGTGGAGGTGGGGGGAGTGAGCCTAATGTCCAGCCCTGCATATGACATTGTACCTATGATGCGGATTAATTTATCATACTGATTAATTCATGTTATACAATGCAAATATGCACCAAGCTAGATTCCTGTCCAACTGCCTTCAATCTAAACAACTGCTGATATATTAGCTTAAACCATTCTTAAACTGTGTCCTGAAACCTAGTGCAGGGGTCGACTAAACCAATTTGTGCCTTTTGTAAGGGGTGAGAGTGGCCTCAGAGAGCCTCCACTATTTTTGTGGGATACGAAGTTCAGTCACTCAACCGATTTATTCAGCCAATTTATATTTAGTTATGACACAAATTACTTAGAAATACAAAATTGCAAACAAAAACAAATTTTCGAGGGCCCTCCCCCCATTGGGGCCCTGTGTAGTCAGTCCCACTTTTCCCCCGACTTCGACGCCGCTGGTTTGAAATATAAAAGGCCACCAAAACACTTGGTTACACCAGAAAAGTGTAAACCCTGAATCACAGGAAGTTATGTTATAACTGAAACACACATTGACATGTCCACAATTAGAATAATTGACAGATCGACAGATAGTGAACATGGCTTCAAAGGAGATCAGAGGCAGGAATGAAGTTGAGGTTGTTTACTAAATCTTCCATGAATTTAACTGTAAAACTGCAGATAAAGACAAACAATGAATTCACATAGAATGTATGTTATACACTACCGGTCAAATGTTTTAGAACACCCCTATTTTTCCAGTTTTTATTGAAATGTAAGCAGTTCAAGTCCAGTGAATAACCTGAAATGGTACAAAGGTAAGCACTAAACTGAGGTTAAAAAAAAGTTTAGGTTATCAAAAACTGATTGTACAATTCAGAGTTACATACTGTTACTACACCCTTTTGTGCATTATTTGGCAGTGTTGCACGCAGCTCCTGTGTATAGAAGTGACACTGTATTCTTACAATGCACACATCGTTTGAAAGCTTATTCTCTTGGCTACCAGCGCATTTCTTTCTCAAACACATCCGATTTACAGTGTCCATGTCGCCCGCCATCATTCAGAGCCCAGGGGGGAAACGCGCAGTCTGCTCCGGGGGGGTCTCATTCATATGGTCACAGATTTTTTGTTAAGAACAACCTAACGATTATTTGATGTTCTGTCAAACACATAGAAGTTCAGATGCAATTATGTAAAATTGTTGTGTATTAGTACACTGTAAACAGAGTTTTCCATCTTGACATTTTGAGCTCTCTGTGTGTTGCTTCTACCACAGGTTGTATGGTCTTGTTTTGATCAGTAGACTGTCTGGTTCCAGAATATGCAATAATTTTCAATATTTTCTGAGATTTTGTATTCCTACTCAGATCAAGTATCCCCCCACCCCCCATTTCAGAATGCGGAGGGGGGAGGTGGGGGTGGGTAAATGTGTGGGGGGATACTTGGGGATACTTTTTCAATTTTTCAAATCAGATTATGCTTCACATAGTTAGAAAGCTGAGCGTCTCAACTTTCATGAGTTAGCAAACACTTGGCAAACAACACAACAGTGAAAGGACACATGGGATTAAAGAGAAGCACACAGATTTGTTGCCCTTTTAAGGGACCAGAGGGATTTGTCAAATTAAGGGGTTAAATTCTGTTAAACAAAACGATTCAATTATTTATTTTTTATCTCCAATTGTTTATTTGTTATATGTTTTAATTTCATGGTACATTGAGATATTAAACTGTGAAAATTTCAATAAAAACTGGAAGAATGGAGGCGTTCTAAAAAGTTTGACCAGTAGTGTACATAACTAACAAAGGGGTTAGCTGACAAAGGGGTGCTATATAAATGCAAACCTACATAGCACAGCATCAACAAATACTACAAAATAGCTTAGCATTTCTCTTTCTGGCCTAATCCAACTAACTATTTCAAATATACCACATCATGAATAAATATAAAAAATGTCACAATACATTTGCACACTTGCACCTAGTGTTTCCAAAACCAGGAGAAAATTATAGGCCCAGGTTTTTGGAGTTTAAAATGTATAAACCCGGGGTCCCTGGGGCACCTGGGGTTGATGACAAATTATTTCATAGGCATATAAATAGGACAAATAAGTAATATGGAAACAAAAATAATTAAATAAAAATCACTAAGCTCACTTTTCTGATGGCGCTTCTCTCTCTCTCTCTCAAATTATAATTATAGTTGTAATTATACAACGCTTTCAGCACAGCGTGTACGCAATTTTTGTGTCTGTCCTGTATGTGGAGCTGAAATTAAACACAAACTCAGTTATACTGCATTATCATTATTTATTAATTGACATAGTTATTATGTATTGATCATCTGTATAAACTGAAGCGACCTTGTAGAGCCCCCAGCTGTCTGCAATACCTTGTTTGGACTTTTTGCATTTGGCTGATTGGCCGTTTACTACTTATAGGAAGTAGAACCAAAGCATGCTTGGATCAGAACATTTTTCTTGTACTCCTCGTATTTTGCAATACTGCTCAGTTATATTGTAGGTTACTGAAGGAAAATTCCCGCTTCAATCTTCTCACTGAAAAAATCAATGAAAAAATACATCAAAGTATATAATAAGCGTTCGCTGTAGCGCTGTGCATGCAAGTATGATTTTTTTTTTCGTCAACCCCAGTTTTATATCTATGCCAAACCTGGGCTTGTGGGGTTGAGAAATCGTGCGGGTTGCCTGGGTTTTCAGTGCCCTGGGTCCCCGTGCTGGAAACACTACTTGCAAATTGGATTGGAAATGTTATGAATGCCTCGCTTATTCAAAACAGTCGCTCTAACCTACATATTAATAATAGCTGGAATAATTGCAATTCCCTTTTTTATTTGTCTTTCTTATTTTAACTTCTCAGCCTAGTTCTACTAAAGCCCAAGTGGTGTTTAATACTTTGATGCATGCAAACCAACTGTCAGAAATCAGGTGACATTATGAGGATTAACTACTTTATAGCATGTTTTTCCATATGATATTCCAGAATGCACACTTCCAGAAACTATTTCCGCACGCATGGCAGTTTTTATAGTGTCATACCGAAGCGCTTTGAGGTTAACGGATAAACATTGGGCCACATCAACATGGTATTTAACGCAGGGAAGCATCTGCAGCCCCAGATACAGATGTATGTCTTATATCATAAAGAATGGCAAAATTTACAATCAAAAGCTCTCCAAGGCACAAAGTGGTTGTAAGATGGAGAAAGCTTGCTGAATCACCCTTTAAAGACCAACCACCATTTTGAATTATATACAAAGTCACATGACCTTCAAGGCAAGTCACATGACCTGTAGGAAAACAATGAAGTTGCTTCACATTCTACTAGGTGGTGCTGAAAACAACAAATGTAAAGTTCACTGATGTGACATGACACTCCCCATCTGGTATCAAATGATTACCACTACATATTTAACGTATACTAGAAGGAATGTCCACTAACTTTAAAGTCTCAGTCCTTTGGTGACATGAGGAACATGGTCTCTGATACAGGTCTCAAGAAGTTCTTGACTGTACCATGTTTGGTGATCCTGAGCTCAATCTTCCTGACCTTTCTGTCACTACTGGGAAATGTCTTGACAAGAGGCATTGGCCATTCGTTGCAGCTGACTCTAACAACTTTAAGAACCAGATCACCCCTTTTGATGTTCGTCTTGCCATTGCTATGGCCTTGTAGTGTTGCAAGGTATTCCCGTCTCCATCTGACCCAAAAGGTGTTTGCCAGGTGCTGCACCTGCTTCCACTGCATTTCAGTGAAGATCTGTATCCTTGAAGATGCCTGGAGGGGAAAGAGGGGTGCACACTTTCTGGGGGAGGAGGATAGCTGGAGTCAGGAAAGAAGGTAAATCTGGGTCTGGGTCTGGGAGTGAGAGGCCTGGCGTTGATGATTGCTAGGGAGTCTCTGGCATGGCATTCTGAAAGGAAGCGGTGCCACCGAACTGTTGGTGTCGTCCATGGACCTCTGTTTATCCATGAAATCCAAGAAAGCCTATCTTCGATGGAGAGTCCGACTTTGTCATCGTCCTTGGATCTCTCGAAGATGGTGCTCCCAAGGTTAGGTTCTCTTTGACATGGACCTGGTTAGGACATGGACTGAGGAGGGAAGGACATCTGATGTCAAGTATATTGGTGCAGTAAGAGCTGACGGCCTATCAGACTTCTCCTATCACAACCCATCAAAGGTCTAGCCGCTGAGCGTATTGGGCGTCGTGAGGACCGCTGCGTGGCTCTCGCACTTTATGGACTTGAAGGATGGCACGACCGAGCAAGAGTAGAATCTGGGCTTCAGGATCAAGAGCAGGAATGTGATGGGCTATGGACTTCAGGTGGGAGTGAAAATGTGCTGCCTCTGGGGTTGATCTCGGCCCTGTTGTCTGGTATGTTGTTGACTCAATCAGCATTGGCAGTATTACCTTGGTGGTTCCATCTAAAGACTACACTTGGAAATCTGATGCTCTTCTCCCAGATGTCTCAGTCACACATGCACAGGTGTGAATGGTGTATGGTGAGTCTGATCCCTTGATGCAGAATAGATCGAAGAACTCAAGACGAGTGACCTATTACTCTGTTAATCTAGAATCACATATACAGGCATATGCACAGGTAAGGCTCAACCTTTTTCATAAGATTTCCAAAGTGCCCTTTTTCCTGAGCACCTGCCACCCGGACAACACTTCGGCATCTTCCCCCAACCCTCCTCCCACCGTACTGCACTTCGGCAGCTCTACCCCCCACGGACAGGGTGCCCTTTTTTTGTCTTGAGCCCCTGCCCCCCAAAATGTCTGTGCACGCCACTGCACATACACCGATCAGCCATAACATCAGTGGGTGGGATATATTAGGCAGCAAGTGAACATTTTGTCCTCAAAGTTGATGTGTTAGAAGCAGGAAAAATGGGCAGCGTAAGGTAAGGATCTGAGCGACTTTGACACGGGCCAAATTGTGATGGCTAGAAGACTGGGTCACAGCATCTCCAAATCTGCAGCTCTTGTGGGGTGTTCCCGGTCTGCAGTGGTCAGTACCTATCAAAAGTGGTCCAAGGAAGGAAAAGCGGTGAACTGGCGACAGGGTCATGGGCGGCCAAGGCTCATTGATGCACGTGGGGAGCGAAGGCTGGCCCGTGTGATCCGATCCAACAGACCAGCTACTGTAGCTCAAATTGCTGAAAAAGTGAATGATAGAAAGGTGTCAGAACACACAGTGCATCGCAGTTTGTTGCGTATGGGGCTGCGTAGCCGCAGACCAGTCAGGGTGCCCATGCTGACCCCTGTCCACTGCCGAAAGCGCCTACAATGGGCACGTGAGCATCAGAACTGGACCACAGAGCAATGGAGGAAGGTGGCCTGGTCTGATGAATCACGAGTTCAAGGTGTTGACTTGGCCTCCAAATTCCCCAGATCTCAATCCAATCGAGCATCTGTGGGATGTGCTGGACAAACAAGTCCGATCCATGGAGGCCCCATCTCGCAACTTACAGGACTTAAAGGATCTGCTGCTGACGTCTTGGTGCCAGATACCACAGCACACCTTCAGAGGTCTAGTGGAGTCCATGCCTCGACGGGTCAGGGCTGTATTGGCAGCAAAAGAGGGACCTACACAATATTAGTCAGGTGGTCATAATGTTATGGCTGATCGGTGTATAACTTCCAACTCCACTCACTCCAATACGAACTTAAACGAGGTATAATAATAAACAATCAAATTAAAGAAAATGCACACCAGATATAAGTAAACAATGTGGGGGTTGTACACAACTTTGCTGATTTCCTAGGAAGAATTTCAAATAGACAGGGGTGGAAAGTAACGAATTACAACTACTCTCGTTCCTGTAATTGAGTAGCTTTTTCGTGTACTTTTTTCGTGTAGCATTTTTCAAATTTGGTAATTTTACTTTTACTTAAGTATGTTTTGAGTTAAGTATTGTACTTCCCTACTTTTAAAAAGGCATTCGTTAGAGTACAAATATTGTTGACTAGAAAAAAATGGGGGTGACAGACAAATAGACCAATAAATGAAGGAGCAATACATTCAAATGTCAAGCATTCCGCCCATAACACTCAACAGGCCACTCACATTGTGTGTGTGATGGTTACTAAATTGTCAGAAACAGACTCCATGAGGGTGGCATGAGGGCCCGACATCCTCTAGTGGAACCTGTGCTCACAGCCCAGCACCGTGCAGCTCGATTGGAATTCGCCAGAGAACACCAGAATTGGCAGGTCCGCCACTGGCGCCCGTTCTCTTCACAGATGAGAGCAGGTTCACACTGAGCACATGTGACAGACGTGAAAGAGTCTGGAGAAGCCGTGGTGAATGTTATGCTGCCTGCAACATCATCCAGCATGCCTGGTTTGGCGGTGGGTCAGTGATTGTCTGGAGAGGCATATACCTGGAGGGCCACACAGACCTCCACGTGTTAGCCAACGGTACCCTGACTGCTGTTAGGTACCGGGATGAAATCCTCAGACCCATCGTCAGACCTTATGTTGGTGCAGTGGGCCCTGGGTTCCTAATGGTGAAGGACAATGCCCGGCTTTATGTGGCCAGAGTGTGTAGGCAGTTCCTGGATGATGAAGGCATCGATGCCATTGACTGGCCCTCAAGTTCCCCAGACCTGAATCCAATTGAGAACCTTTGGGTCGTTATGTATCAGTGCATCTGAAGCCACCAAGTAGTGCCACAGACGGTCCAGGAGCTCACTGATGCCCTGATCCAGGTCTGGGAGGAGATCCCCCAGGACACCATCCGCCGCCTCATCAGGAGCATGCCCAGATGTTTTCGGAATGCATACAGGCACGTGGGGGCCATACACACTACTGAGTCACATTATGAGTTGCCGTGATGAAATTCATGCAAGTGGGAACAGCCTGTGATTTCAATTGTTTACTTTGATTTTCGGTGCGAGTTTGAATCCAGCCCTCAATCGGTTGGTGATTTTGGTTTCCATCGACCATTGTTACGTCATTTTGTTCTCAACGAATTACACAATGTAAAGATTTTGATCTTTAATATATTTCATTCATCGAGAGCTGATGTGTGATTCAAGTGTTCCCTTAATTTATTTGAGCAGTGTACTTAAAACCTATTTGCACTCCAGTCTTGCAGAAGAAAGTCTTCATGGGCAGCACACCTGTACATAAGGACTCATACTGATGTCTGTTGATGTTATTAATGGATTCGAGCATCACAACAGAGACTTGCATTCACATAGAAACTCCAACATAGCTGTGGAAAGAGCTGATTTCCAATGAACAGTTGCGGCTTATTTTTAGTTGCTAGTTTCTTCCAATGATAAATGTAACCAGTATGAGTTTTGTAGCCGGTGCGTCACAGTGTTTTTAATCTGCACCACTACACATAACCCAGCTAACACAACATTGTAGCAACGTAATTCAGCATTGTGGAAACATTGTGTGTTGTGTGGAAGTGGACACTGAATAAAATATTTACATTGATCTGTTATTCACCCAACCATTGATCCACCCGCAAATAGAAAACGCGTAAGTAAGGGCATCTGCCAATAATAATAATATTATTATTATTATTATTATTAATAACTACAGAGCTTTCATCAATGGCGGCTTCGGATTTTATTTTATAATTTTTTCTTCTACTCATATTTGTAACCGCTACGACGTATAAGCTTGTAGTTTTGTGTCAGTGGGGAGATTAAGTGCCAGATCAGTGTGTTTATCTGTTTATTGAGCCATTGCTGCTTCTCGCAGCACCATCCTGCTCTTCCGCTCCCCGGTTTCTCTTCAGTTTCAGACACTGTGATTGGCTCCGGTGCCTCTCGCGCTGCCCGCCCATCCCGGAAGCCACACCCTCAGAACAGGCTCCTCCCTGCTCGCAGGTCCTCACATTTTGGATTTAATTCAGCGAGGAGCTGAGCTGCGAGATTCCCTCTTGCGACTCTTCCACAACTTTTCGCATTCGCACTTTGCCAAATTTTTGATTTAATCCTGCCCCATGACTGGTTGTGCCACCTGATATGCTTGGTAACAATTGATTATCACAAAACAACAACAAATAAGTCAATGCATTTTATTCTGGTTTCTTTTGGCTTTTAACTCACCCCCATTTTCACTTGTTTTAAACTTCTTAGATTAACTTTTTAGATTTTTTTTATTATGTTTTTAATATGTGACACCAATCAAATGAAAATAGACTAACAGCACTATTATTTTATGCATAGTTGATTATGATCAGACAAAGTATATTACATTACTACCAAGTTTTCTTCACAAAAACAGACATGGTTTTTAAAATTTACATTTTTTACCTTTTCCTCCATTAAAGTTTAAGGGAAATTGTGAGATTAAAATGTTCTGTTGAAATACCAGAAATAACAAATAGATGCACTTAAATTAATTAATATCATACAGCAAGATTATTATGATCATTCAAATGAATTTAATATATTCAAAAACATGAATTAACATGATTTTTTTCAATTGGTATAACTGTAATTCTGGTTGCACCATTTGACTTATTGGTTGCACCACCTGACTTTACAAACTCAATTCAAATCTTGCAAGCATTAACTTGGACACCTATATTAACTTTTGGCCATGAACTAAAGTTTATACATTTTTTAAATAAAACAAATTGCTACATTAAAAAAAAAAAAAAGCTTTCCAGGGGTCATACCACCTGACATGGCAACTTGACCCAACCTTAACATGGCTCAAAAATGTCAAATTATGAAATATGTGAGAGAGAATTGCTAATCTTGTTACAGCAGCATAAGGGTCACTTGGGGTCTTTTGTGATACCATATCCTGTTCATAGTTTTCTTAAAGTGATATTACTTAAAAAAGCTTTTTTTTTTTTTTTTAATTCAGTTGCACTATTTGCACAATTTCACTATTTGGAGAAATGCATTTTTCAAAATAGAATACAATAAACATAGCACTGTTTCACAACTGTCCAGTTGGATTAGTGCTCAGTGCCCGACTGTGCTCTGCTCACTGACTGACCCACAGAGACGTGCTCAGTTGCAGGTTGTGTGGTGGAGTTTCAGTTATCTTTACGGCCCTATATTTAAAATGAAAGACTTCTAACTTCTTTTCACATGACTTTTCTTTACAGGAAGTAGTTCTAAATATAAAATGGTTTCAACAAGTTTCACTGTGTAACGGCCACCCAACAGAGTGCCAACACAGGCCACACTCACAGCTCTGCACCCCTGGTCCCTGACAATGTGCTTTTAACACCTACACTACAAAGCCCAGAACTGGAGAAGTGCGGTTTGTTTTCCAGGAACTATCTAAGCAAATGATTCTCACACACAAAATACCTCCCGCTCTCTGTCTCTGAGGTTTGTGCTTGCATCATCACACTGTGATCGTTATCTTTCAAGTTGGAATCTCTGCGCAGGGGGAGGGGTTTCTGCACACTTGCATAGAACACCGCTCTAAATGTCACTCTACCAAAGCTGCCATGGCCCTGCCCAGACAAATTTTATTGCTCAATGGTTGATCTTCTAAAGCTCAGGAGACAAAATTGTGATTCTCATTTCAGCCTCATTTTAGTTTCAGTGTTGTCTGACCAGTTTCTCATACATTGCTCCTAAAATTCACTAGGAGAAATAGGGGAGACATGGCATTTAGCAGCAGCAGTCATAGTTGAGACTTGAGGGAGATATCTTGCTCAGTCTCATTAATGGCTCATTTTTTTTCTCCTTAGGAGAAGAAAATGAGCAGTACTAGAGCTACTATGGAGCAATATGCGAGTCATGCATTTTATGTGTGTAAATAAATCAAGGACACTTTCACAAATGCTGAAACAAATTAACCCTTTATTAAAATGGTCAAGTTTACCCTACACAAGATACAGCAGTGCTCTGCGTATTAGTGATTTGTTTTAAACAGAACAAGCAGAATAATGACAGGGCTATAAGCTATAAAAAATGTTTTAAGAAATTCAGAAATAAGTGACTTCAGATTGCATTTAAGGTACAATAACTGGTGCTGGCTGTCCTGAACAAGCTAGTCCCCGTCTTGTCTTGTGACAATAGATGAGTGGTGGAACATAAATAGCCTGCTAAATTGAGATCTGAAAAAAGTGAGATCTAGAAATTATACAAATATACGTTTGAGTTTTTGCAGTATGCTACACCCTATTGGTTTTCAGTGTGGAATATGAGGCCCAAGCTTGTTCAATTGTATAAAAAAATAAAATTGTTTAATATGCTGCAAATGATGTAGCGTTTTATGTTTATTTATAATTAATTTAGGCTACCAGGTAGAGTGCAGTCATGCAGTCCACTGCGGCCCTAACCCTAGAAACTAAATATCATTTTGTGTAGATCATAATATCATCCAAAACAATAGTTAAAATTAAGAAACATTTATTTAAAGAAATAACATCAAATTAAAAAGATGTGCAGTAAAATGACAATGATTCAGTTACCATCCTGGTCATCTTTGGGTGAGCCGGGGTCTGGTTCATAAAATCTCATCTTCTTCGTTGGGATGCGTGCTCTTTAGGGCATCTCTTTTTTAAAATTTCCTGCTTGGCATTCCATTCTGTAAAATACATAAAGGTACAACACATGTAAATGAAAA
Organism: Amia ocellicauda; assembly: GCF_036373705.1. Classification (NCBI taxonomy): domain Eukaryota; kingdom Metazoa; phylum Chordata; class Actinopteri; order Amiiformes; family Amiidae; genus Amia; species Amia ocellicauda. The sequence continues at coordinate 1,830,428 of NC_089854.1, read as the reverse complement.
AAGCAGTTTTTGCCCATACTGCATTTTATTAACAAAGAGTCAAACTCATAAAACATTTTCACGCATTTGAAAATGACAATGCCAGTTTTTGCCTAACTTTGGTGCACTATTTAGCCCCTGACAACCTGTGTCGTCTTCTTTCATTTGATAGTTATCTTCACTCGCATTAGTGATGGGCAAAAATATGTTTTGCATTTTTTCAAGTCAAATAGTTTGCGACAGTTTGACTATGATTGGTGTTAAAACAATTCTAATTAAAATTATTAAATTAAATCATACTCTACCATAAAACAATGCATTTTTGTTATGAAAAAGAATGCTATTAAACATTTGCATTTAAAGTATAAAATTGTAATGTATATAAACAAAGTGCATATAAATCTAACCATTCAAAACGAATACAATCTGAACAAATTAGAATATTGCACCATATTAAAGAAAAATACATTTGCAAACTGAAGCATCCCAAAAATTGAAATAAATATAAAAAAGAACGATGCTATTGCACATGCATTTAAAGTGTAACTTTTTGAACGTATATAACAAAGTTGTCTCCGTCCTCCCTCGGGCCTCTCTGGTTCATTGGTTGACTGCGTGTCGGATTGAAGGAACAGGCTGTTGGTCTGATGTCGGGGCCACTACACGATCTCCACAGTCCGGCCCGATGTTGTGCACAGTGGCAGCTCACACTTAAACACGATCACAGCGAATGGCGCATTTTGCGTGGTGAAGCGGCGCGCACAGCCCAGCGCTCAGTACAAACACACGGATCTGACATGCGTGTCGTGGATCTGCGTCACAGCCTCCAAATCTCGCACAAACACGCGTGATCCGCACAGAGAAAAGGGCAACAGACACGGACGTGCACATGTACAGGTCACGGCTGTGTAGCGCAGATCTGCGCTGCTCCACCAATGGGGTCAGTGGATTTCTGCAGATCTGCGCAGAACTGCGGAAAGAACGCGACCACAAGCCGCTGCTGCCGTTTGTGTTCGTCTGTGCGGACAAACAGAAAAAGCGTGTAGTTTTTAAAATAACCTGCCCCGAAACAACCATTGGCGTTTGAAGTATTTTAATAAACACGTAAGAATCTTATTCTCCCGTCATGTTTTTTCTTCTTCCGTCAGCTCGGCTCTCATTGGCTGCTGATGACGTCACTCTCCACGATGCGCGCCGGTCGAGTCGTGAATATAAACACGTTTAATAAAGACGGAGCGGCTCCGACCAGCGACGCATCAGCCGGCATGAGCAGACCGGACGAACGGATGTGTGCGCTTGAGCATTTAGGCCTGTATTATTATTATTATACTGATTTTTCGTTGTATTCATTTAAATCTTTTGATTATTCAGATCTTATTTTTTTATACATTTGTATAAATAGATCCGGCTCTTCTGATATGAGAGCCGACTCCCAACGTCCACCTACAGCCACTCCCCCGCATCCTGGCCGAGGTGGAAGAGCTCACCTTGGGCTGCGGCTTAAGCGGAGCCCCTGCGCTGAGAGTCAGCGGCCGCGGGTTTAACCACCGTGCTGCAGTAATAGTTAGCTAACACGAGCTCATAGCCACATGCGTCAAGGCTTAAGGCTAGCTAACCTTAGTATATGCAATATATGTGCACCAGATTCTTCAAAAAGCTTCAGAACCCAAATATACACCTAAATGTTACAAAATTAAACTTAACAAACAGCCAACTCACCTTCTCTGGCTCGGCCCCGCGGTGCTCCGTCGCTCCCTGTGTCCGTATGCTAATCAGCCAACTTTTAAATTAACCAATCACGACGCAGGAGGCGCTCTTGTCCAATGAAATGTCCTGATGCTGGGTCACAGGTCACACATCATTGCGCAGCCTCCGAAACCGGGAAGTGGATAAAGCTTGATATTACTGATTAATGATTAATTAATACTAATCAAGTGAAGTCATGCTGCATTTGATTGTACTCTGTTGTTGGGAAGTTTGAATCAGTGAAAAGAGTATATTGAACAGTCATATCGGCTAAAACTTAAAAAAAATAAAATATTCTTTTTCCTTTGTAGCCTTACTGTAGTATGGTCCATTCATTAGTTTCAGTTGGAAATGTAATGTAACTGGAAGAGAGAGAAGTATTTTGATTTTGATTATATGATTGATATTTTATTCAGTTTTCAAATGCTTATTTGTACTTATTTATACTTATCTGATGATAAGTCTCTTGTGGAACAGTTTCTTGGTCAGAGATTACATAATAATATGAAGGCGTATAACAGCTCAAACAGGGAAAACTGTTTACACTTCAAAGCAGTATGTCAAAGTTAAACAAAGGAACAATTATACAGTATTATTTTGTGATGGGATGCAGATCAAATATGGCCAGATTGAATTACTGTGTTCTTACAAATAAACCAGTGAATGTCAAAATGAGACCAAATTTGCATTTGTGAATGAATTCTCAGTTGCAGACATAAATCCTCTACTGGATTCTCTGACAGATGGAACATGTTTTCACATTGTGAACTTACTAGAAGTTCCTGTAAAAAGGACTGTAGTTGCACTTCATAGTATTTTGGGAAAGTTGATGTTTATTGATTTGTCCTCAATGTCTAGTATTGTGTTTGTTGAACATTTCCCCAACAGACTTGAAAGGGACTGAACATAAGTCAAAGAAGAGGTCATATTCTGAACAGAAGAGCGTTAGTTAAGAGAACTAGTTAACATTTCTTATTGAAAATTAGAAGTTGATGGACAGATATTACATAGTTTGTATTGTGATGCCATACCAAAACAAATACTAGTGATCTCACAGTGATCTTTTAATATAGGCATATCTATTGTCACACTAAAAGGTTGCTTTTGAGCCCTGCATAAGAAGATAAAAATATCTGAATATACTACACTTACTTACACCAGTTATGAGTCTGTTCTGAGATTTTTGCAGTTTTGCTTTGATACAGCTAAAATGCTGTGCTTGTCTAAATGGCTGCATTACATGAAAGTGATAATTTTATAAACTTGAAAGACACTTGGAACTGAGTGATATTAATGATATACTCTAACTGATTATCATCCTCATTACTAATAAGCAGTTTTCCATGTCCTATTTAAGAGCAAGTAATATTGTTAGATTATTGATGTTGAAATATCCAGTGAAAATAGTTACATTTGTTTTTGTCTGCATTATTTAACCCCAATTATCACAATGTAAATATCAAAATATCTCTTTAAAATGTCTTGGAAGTTTGTTTTGTCATGGACAAGCATATAAATCCCATTACAATGAGGTCCATGTATTTGAGTTTCTTTAAAAAAAAATGTTTTTAAGAAAACAATGACAATTCAGAGAGTGCTTGTGGAGAGCTCTTTATTTGCTCTGTCTGAGCTCAGCATGAGATGCATGACTTTGACTGCGATGAGAATAGATTGAGTTCATAGAGAGAGCAAACACCAAACTTGAGAAAATCTGAGAATTATATTAGAGCTTGAGGAGATCTATTTTAAAACTAAAAAGGAGGCTAATTTGAGATTTTGTGTAGCTTTTTCTTCAGGAGAAAAAAAATGAGAAACAAGAGAAATAAGCCATAATCTCATTTTGGTTTCACACAGACCTCATTGTTGTCATGAGACATTTTTGAGAGCTCTTTTCTAATTTTCTTTTCCTCTGGGTGTGCACATCACTCAAACCGGTTCCTTCCCACTTCCTGTTTGTATGAAAGGTGACGTGTGCACAGGATCTTCCTCTTTTGCCTCTTCGCTGGACCTGGGAGAGTGAGATTCCCGGTGTCTGTGTCACGGGTGGTCTAGTGACAACAGTCTCCCACACTACACCACCCCAGTTGTTCCCAGAGGAGGGGACCCTCGTACCACCCTCTACACTGCCCCACGCAGGCTCAGATCATGATCTCAGCACACCCACCACAGACACAGGGCAGGAAGGCTGTGTGACAGTTTTAGAATAAGGAACCGTGCAAAAATGCCTTTAATAACCTGGGAAATACAACTAATGTGATTTAAAAGAATTGATAAAAACGAATTTCCTAATCTAAATCTAAAAAAAGAAACCAAAAACCTATGTAATAAAATAACACTTCCTTTCCCCAATACCAAGTAGAATAACAGCATTTATAAAATGTGCAACGATGTAAGTACCCTATGATAGGCTAGATTAACAAATACTGGGCCCCCCTCCCCCCCATCTCCGCCTCTGCTAGTTATACATGACTGAGTGTGTGTGTGTGTGTGTGTGTGTGTGTGTGTGTGTCAGACCTGGGTCAAATATATATTTTTGGTATTTCCAGTTACTTCAAATATTTTCCCAAAATCTTATTAAAAAATATATAAATTGTATCCCGTTTCACAATTACTAGTTGAATGTATTTCTATAAGTATTTGATATTCTGTGTTTGCATCTCATTTGTACATCACAACAAACTCAGATCAACAATACATATGGTGTAACATTACTAACACATCACAAAGTAAATGTTGAATTACAGAAATCTCTACCTTCTATGTCATGGTATGGTCACATTCGTGCTGTTGTTAAACATTTAACAGTTTTATGATTTACTCTGACTATGTGTATTATGTGTGCAAGGTAGATATTTTTCCAGCAATACACGCAGTAACTCAACTTTGAATAACAAACTCATAAATGTTCCCTCATTGGCTAATAGATAAGAGACGCAGGAAAGGAGGAGTTAATGAAAGTGACCAATGTAGACTTCTGGGACAGATATATTTTCCTCCTACTCTCCTTGTTGGGATTATGGGTCTTTAATCTTCTTATGTTGTGTTAATGTTGTGCTACAATTATGTTGTTGTGATGTACAAATAAGATTTTATTTTCAAATACAACCCATTGATTCAACTACAAAAGATTGAAAATTGAGAATTTAAAATACTACTGAAAATAACATCTGACGACTCAAGTTAAAATCAATATTGGGACATGAAAGTTCTCTAGACACCTTTAAAGGTTATAAACAATTAAAAGACCAGATGTGAGTATCCTAATTTCAAATTTTAATTGGAAATTTACAGTATAATCATAAATCTCGAAAAACTACTTACTTCTAAATCTTTTGTAGTCATTTTTGTATTACTTTAGTATAAATACATATTAATTTGGATTCATATGTTGTTTTTTTCTGACTTGTGAATGAAAAGACACAAATTCGCCCGTTTTCTCATTGTAAATTGTTATTTCAAAATATCACTGTCCTGGTCACAAAAGCAAAGTTTGTGGGGAATAATAGCCATTTTCTGATCTCCTTGCTGCTGTAATAACCATACTGCCTGGAGGGGAGGCTACCATTAGGCCTGGGCCCTAAGCCATTAACCCCCAGGGATTCATTTTCTCCTACATGCCATCCATAGGAGTTTTTTGTTTTTCTCTCCTCCGTGCCTAAATGGTTTATTTACTTAAATGTTCACTCACTTTATTCAAGATCATGTAAAATGTTTACCGGTCTATATTTGATTTTATTGTATTTATGTTTTTTATTTTGCTATATGTTTGTTGTATGTTTACCAGTCTGTAAAGTGCTCTGTGGCTACCCTGCGAAGGGCACTATACAAATAAAAATTGATTGATTGAATTGATTGATTACACCAGCCCCACCCCCTGTTGCAGAGACAGCGGAGGTGGCTGACCTGCTTCATCGGGGCAAGGGCAACTATGCACTCCTTGGTGGCCAATGTGGTGGCACACCGCCAGCTCTGGCTGTCAAAGTCAAGATGGTTCCCTGAGATAGACAGGACCAGCCTTATGGATGCCCCCATTTCACCAGGCTTCACTTTTGGCCCCTCTGTGGAAGAGATGCCTACGTGCTCCCTCCTGGAGAGAGAGCAATCCCTACAGCTGGACTGGGTTTACTCTGTTGCACCCCAGGCTCAGCGCGCAGGCAGCCCATGGGGGCTCGACGACGGGGTGGCCCACTGACCCCGGCTCCCAGGCAGCAGCCCAGGCACCCTGCCAACCTCCGTCATCGCATTTCTGGCAGGCAGGTGCCGTCCCATGGCTCCCCACCCTGGCCCACAGCAACCCATGGTGGCTCACAGCAGGAGGACGCCTGGTGTACCCCCACCGTCTACCCCACCTGAGCTGCGGCCCTGAGGCATTCCAGCAGTCTCTGGCCCACCCATACACCCCTCAGCAACTCTCCAATTGGCAAAACTGCACTCATGGACTCCTGGGTGGTCCAAATTATATCAGTTGCCTACTCCCTGCAGTTTCAGACAGGCTCCCCCTTCCGAGGCGTGGTGTGGACGAGCATGAGGGACCCGTTGCAGTGCGGGGCACTTCACATTGATGTCACCGCTCTCCTGGAGAGCCCCCAGGCATCACGAGACTATTCTATTCCCCATACTTCCTAGTGCCCAAGAAAGATGGCGGTTTCCGCCCCATCTTGGAGTGAGAAGCCTGAAACGCCACCTCAAGATGTTGCACTTCAAGATGCTCAACCTGCAAACCATGTCCCAGGCCATCAAGCCCAGCGATGGATAGCAAAGGAGGAAGATGCTGTGCAGGCTATCCTTCTATACAAACAGGAAGTGGGAATTGACCTGTTTGAGTGACGGGCTCAGGGGCCAATGGCAGCTTTGGTAGAGTGACGTTTCGATTGGGTTCCTACGGAAGTGCGCAGAATCCCCTCCCCTTTGGGCAGTGCTTCCTTTTTCAGATAACATTTGCAACCTATCAATTTCAAGACAATAGGTAGCAGTGTGGGCCCTTCAGATACCAGCTAAACTAAGTACCTTGTCATGAGACATGTCGCTTTCACTCTGTAGTTGGAATCATACAAGGAGATATCTGCCAGAGTTGTAAAATGTTAAAGATATTTTAAAGTGAATGTAAATAGCCAAACCTAATAAAAAAAACAAACGTAATGGTTTAATATTTTTCAGGGCCAGTAGATCTACATTAATAATAAGACTCTGCTATTGTCAACCTGTGACAGAGAACCACCCCCTCATCTCTCATAGTCCGTGTCAATTCAGAAAGACGAGTCCTTGTCACTGAGTGCTTCACACAGGAACACAGGACTAAACTCAGCACATGGAAGGAACTAAAGATGCATCAACAGCACTGACTTTGAGACCTGTTTCAAGAATTAACTATTTTTATCCCTGTTGCCATGCAACATTTGACCAAGAAAAAGAAAAAATAAAGACTGAAAAAAGAGAAGTTGACAGGAAGTTGTTTTGTGTGTGAGTGGGGTAGTAAAACAGCCCTATCAGCTTCTCTTCAGCTCTTCCCTGTCGGTCAGTCAGTATCAGAGCAGAGTTTGAGTGCAGGAGCTCTCTTCACCCGGGACAGAGGACGACTCCACTGGACAGCACAGGGGTCTGTGAGTTATACAGCGGGGGGCTGCTGTTGTTCTCCCCTTTTCTCAGACAATAGGACGGGCCAGCTGTACACTGGCGTACGCATCAGCTATGTGTTGAGCTGAATCTAATTTCACCTTTTAATGCTAATGATAGTTATAGTAATTTGTGAAGAGTTTGTATAGTTTTGACTACGACAGAGAGAAATATTTAATTGTGCAATTGTGTTGAATTGATTTGTAGATAGTTGCTGTGGGACTGAATACTATTTGACTGTTTTTCTTTTCTCATGATTTGTAAAAACAAACATGCTAATATGTGGTCTTGCCTGTAAACAACTCCTGCACAACACTGTGACTTCACAGTCCAACAATACTGCACTTCTTATTGGATTATTCTAATCACTTTCTTAATGAAAATTCTGGAATATATGGCTCATCATTGTGCTGTTTCTCTATTTATGAAGCAACATAGGAAGTGTTTACACTGTGTGCCTACAGCTCCTGTTTCCTGTGTGTCTGCAGTGACCCCTATAGGAGGTGGTCCGACTCCTCATCACTGACAGAGCAGAAGGACAGAACTGACGCTGCAGCGATGGGTGTGGAAGAGACACTGCGCTTACTGGGGGCCACTCTGCTCCTCCTGCCTGGTAACACTGACTTCTGTCACACTGTTTCACACACTGCACTAGAGAGCACACAGTCTATTTTAACTGTTTCTTAAAATGATAACACTTTAATTATCCATTATACAAAATCTATTAACATGTTATTAATTAATGTTATTATGTTATGAATTGTTATATGCTATTACAATTTTTAAATATATTATTAATTATGTGTTTAGCTATAACACTTTATATTATATGTAATAACATGCTTTATATCATGTATTATAGCATGACATTTTCATCAATCTATTATAATCTGCCATGTCATTTATTAACTGCTATAAAATATGTTACAATGCATTTTAATTACATATACTATAAGAAAACTATTTTATGTTATAGCTCTAGCTATAACGTAAGCTTATAAGTACCATTTATAAATAATTGTAACTGACATATCTCTGATTATTATTATTTATGTATTAATTTTTTCTTGGTAGACGCCCTTATCCAGGGCGAATTACAACATAAGTGCAAACAAAGTGCAAAAAATACAGTTAAGTACAAGGCATCAATCATTACAAATTAAATTTAACCAGAACATAGCAATTCAAAATACATCTTACAAATTCCAATTTACAATTTATACAATAAGTGAGGTCATACATCCTGGATGGTGAAAGCTAAGTGCTGTCAAGATGTAGGGTCACAGTCAAGGCTACAGGAAAGGGAGCAAGGAGGAAAACGATCAAGAACGCAAGAAGCATAATAAAACTGTGAAGTGCTATCTAGCAGGGATAGAGGGCTAATATTACAAGTGCTGTCGAAAAAGATGCGTCTTGAGTAAGCGCCGGAATGAGGTCAAGGACTCTGCTGTTTTGACTTCGGTGGGCAGGTCGTTCCACCACTTAGGGTTCAGGGATGAGAAGGAGCGGGCTCTGGAGGTAGGAGAGTGGAGAGGAAGCAGAGTTAGCACTGGAGGAACGCAGTGGTCTGGAGGGGATGTATGGAGAGACGTGTGACTGAAGGTAGCTTGGTGCCGTGTGGTGGAGACAGCTGTAGGTGAGGGTCAGTGTCTTGAACTGAATGCGTGCCGGTATCAGGAGCCAGTGGAGAGAGTGGAGCAGTGGAGTAGCGTGTGTGAATCGTGACAGAGAGAATACTAGACGAGTCGCAGAGTTCTGGATGAGCTGGAGCGGGCGGTTAGTAGATGCAGGCAGGCCGGCCAGGAGGGAGTTGCAGTAGTCCAGGCGGGAGAGGACCAGTGACTGGACGAACAGCTGAGTCGAGTAGTCGGTGAGGAAGGGACGGATCCGGCATATGTTGCTCAGGAAGAATCTACAGGTGCGTGTCAGTGTGGTGATGTGCTGGGTGTAGGAGAGCACAGGATCGACGGTGACTCCAAGATTTTTAGCGGAAGAAGAAGGAGAAAGTGTGGTGGATTCCAAGGGGATCAAGATGGGGAGGTCAGCAGAAGGTGAGGAAGAGTGGGGGAAAAACAGGAGATCCGATTTGGAGAGGTTGAGCTTGAGGTGGTGCGAGTGCATCCAGGCAGAAATAGCAGACAAGCAGGAAGAGATCCGACAGGGTATGAGAGGGTCGGAAGAGGGAAAAGACAGGAAGATCTGGGCATCATCAGCGTAGAAGTGGTAGGAGAAACCATGGGATGCGATGAGGGGGCCCAGGGAGCGAGTGTAGAGAGAGAACAGGAGCGGGCCCAGGACAGAGCCTTGGGGTACACCTGTGAGGAGAGGTTGGTGGGTGGATGAGGAGCCTCGCCTTGTCACTTGGTAGGACCGGTCACTGAGGTAGGAGGAGAACCAGGTGAGAGCAGTCCCAGAGATTCCAAGGTCAGCGAGGCAGGTGAGGAGGATGGAGTGATCAACGGTGTCAAATGCTGCAGAGAGGTCAAGGAGGATGAGGACTGAGGAGAGGGAGGCCGCTCGAGCACAGCTGAGGGAGTCAGTGACTGCTAGGAGAGCCGTCTCAGTGGAGTGAGTGAAGCCGGATTGCAGAGGATCAAGGAGTGAGTGTTGGGACAGAAAGTCAGAGAGCTGACGGTGGACCGCCCGCTCAAGAGTCTTGGAGAGGAAGGGGAGTAGGGAGACAGGGCGGTAGTTCTGAGGACAGGTGGCATCAAGGGTTGGTTTCTTGAGGAGTGGGATGACAGCAGCTTGTTTAAATGCAGAGGGGAAACAGCCAGAGAGGAGTGAGGAGTGAGGAGTTGAGGAGGGAGGAGATGAAGGGGAGAAGATCAGGAGCGGTCACTTGGAAGAGGCGAGAAGGGAGAGGGTCCAGGGCACACGTTGTAGGTTTGTGACGTAGGAGGAGAGCAGAAACTTCAGCATCTGAGAGAGGCGAGAATGAAGAAAAGGAAGCTTGATCGGTGGGAGGTTTGGGCGTGATGGGAGATGAGGGTGGAGTATTGAAGAGCCTGCGGATGTCTGCAATCTTGGAGGAGAAGAAGGAGGCGAAACCATCAGCAGTGAGAGATGGGGGAGGAGGAGGGGGAGGGGGGGCAAGGAGGGAGGAGAAGGTGGAGAAGAGTTTGCGGGGGTTGTTGACAGTGGATTTGAAGAGAGATTGGAAGTAAGACTTCTTGGCTAAGGTGAGAGAGGAGGAGAATGTGGACAGTAGAGAGTGGTAGACTTCGAGGGCAGCTGGGAGTTTGGTCCTTTTCCACTTCTGTTCAGTGGCACGGGGACGGGGAGAGAGAGAAGTTAAAGGAGTGAAGGAGAGGAAGAAAACCGGCACAGTGGGAAGGATTGGAGAGGTGGATGTTGAAGTCTCCCAGGAGGATGGTAGGTGAGGACAGTGAGGGGAGGGAGGAGAGAAGGAAGGAAGGATATGTTTTTGCTTTAACTCTATTCTATTCTATAGAATATCATTTTGTTCAATTTGTGTATTTGAAGTTACATTGCCAGGTATGCTGAAGCATTGCTGAATTCTCCTCTTTTGTAGCCACCTAATACATTTTAAGGTCATTTTGGTGGTTACTTTATTTTCAATCTTATTTAGAGGCTTCTCTAGTGAAAATTTCCACCAAGCACCGTCCATTGCTTGAAAAAACTAAAAACGTGTTTTAGTCGGATGTGTGACAATATTAAAAGGACTTCCAACTGGACAAGTCCCTCTAAATTTCATTCTGGTATTCTGACTGAAAAGCAACTAAACTGCTTCAAATTTTAAACACATATATGTCTTCTCTCTAAACCTGTATAATATTTAGCATTTTTAACAAACACAAAAGCAAAAGCAGCTTTTCACACATCATACATAAGAAATAAAATAGTTGGACCTGGACCTTACCAACAAATAAGTAAATAGGTTGAAGGAAAGGTGATTAGTCAAGGACTTGCAGGAATTCTGTTCCAGGTGGAGCCAGTTAGGTGTGAATTGGTGGCAGGTAGACAACAGATATTTAAAGTTGCTGTTGCCTTTCTGGATGAAAGTGACAGTGACAGCTCAGAGGGTGACGGGAGGGCAGTTGAGCACCAGAGCACCATGGTGCCCACTCCCCTCCAGAAGAGGGAGGTAGTTATAGTAGGAGACTCAATTCTTAGAGGTGTAGATCACACAGTGTGTTCTAGTGACAAGGAGACCTGCATGGTATCTTGCCTGCCTGGTGCTCAGGTTGCAGATCTCCCTAAACTAGTAGACGGGCTACTGGCCAAAGCTGGGGGGAATCCACTGGTCATGGTCTACATTGGAACCAATGACACAGGGAAAGGTACAGTAGTTTTCTCCGAAATACTACTAGTACCATGTGCCAGGCCAGGGAGCCTTGAGATTTGAAAGTGCAAGCTCACCACCAGAGGAAGCAAGGCTAACAATGCAAAGGGGATATCCAAAAGATGAGGTTTAAAGACAATCAAGGGGTCCATAGATCAGGCAAACAGGCTGAAACAGGTAATCCAAAGGGTGGTCAAAAAGCAAAGGCAAAAGGTCAGGAACACAAGAAAGTCAAAAGCCAGAAGGAATGCTTAGAAATGCAACAATGAATGAGAAAAGACTTAACAGAGAGTGAAGGGCAAACAGGGCTTAAGTGCAGGGCAGAATGGAGTCCGTGGAGCTGGTGGAGAGAGGGGGAACCAATGAGTGGAGAGGGTTAGTAGGACAAGTGCACATGGAAGGTAGGAATGTTAATTGGAAGATTGCAGGGTTAGTACTCAGGTGATGATGACCTCTGGTGGTGAACAGGGGAACTGTGGCTGGCAGGTGTGACAGGGGCAGGGATCTCTGACAATGGGAGATGTTCCACTAAGGAAAGAAAACAAAGGAAAACTACTAGTAGGAAAGTCCTGAAGTGTTTGTACCTCAATGCCAGGAGTATAAGGAACAAGATGGTAGACCTAGAAGCCACAGTGCTGGCATTTTTTCTACAATGCTGTAGGAATGACAGAAACATGGCTAACAGAAAATGAGGATGAATACATGTTTTTATTATTAAACCTTTATTTAACCAGGAAAGGCTCATTGAGATTAAAAATCTCTTTTCCAAGAGCATCCTGGCCAAGATAGGCAGATGTAAGTTGTTTTGACAAAATACAATATAACAAATACAAGTACTCTAATAATATGAAAAACTAAAATAAAAGCCATAATTTACAATATTAGAAACAGCAAATTAAAAAAAGTCAAGGAATCAGCCTAAAATCCCCCACCAATGATTTAAAATACCAAGAGGGATATGTTTTTCCAATTTGTGTTCCAAGCTGATGGGGTAGAGTACATGAAAGCCCTTTTTCCAAAATCAGTTCTAACATTTGGGACAGTTAGCAAAATAACGTCCTGTGAACAGAGACAGTACCCACCACATTTTTTAAGAATAAAAAGGAATAAATAAGGTAGCAAACTCAGAATGGCTTTATAAATAAAAATATACCAGTGACTGAGTCTGTGGGTGTCTAGGGAAGGCCAGCCAACCCCAGCATATAAAGTGCAATGGTGTGTAAGTGCTTTGCAGTTTCAAATAAATCTGAATGCTCCATGGTAAAGGGTGTCAATTGATCTCAAACACTGAGCAGAAGCATTCATATGTAAAATATTACCGTAGTCCAGTGTAGTCATAAAAGTAGCTGAAACAAGTCTCCTTTTAGCTTTAAAAGAAAATCAAGCCTTATTCCAAAAATAAAATTCCAATCCCAACTTCAAATTTAGTTCCTTGCAAGTTGCTGTATGTGCAATTTGAAAGAGGTCATCATCAATTAAAATTCCAAGATATTTATATGAAGTTACTGCCTCAATCTCATTCCCCTAATAAGTAATAATACATGGAAGATTCAGCAGTCTATTTATTGCTTCGGAGAACACCATTAGTTTGGTTTTGTCCGCATTAAGAACAAGCTTCAATTGATACAAGGTATGTTGAACAGCATTAAAAGCAAATTCTGAAATGCTTTCGCGAAAGTTGAGGCACAACAATAAATAACAGTGTCATCGGCATTAAAAGTGAAGTTGGGCGTTTTGCACATTTTTGTATAGATTATTTATATAAATAATGAATAAGAGAGGACCATGCATCAAGCCCGGGGGCACACCATTCAAAACAGACAATTTATCAGATGCGAGCCCAAACATTCAAACAATGTGGGGAAGCAATAAAAAAGGCAAACACAATGCTAGGGTATATTGTCAAAATTGTAGAATTGAGAACAAGGGCAGTGATGTTCAGACTGTACAATGCACTAGTTAGATCTGGATACTGTGGACAGTTCTGGGCTCCACACTTCAAGAAAGATATCGCTGCTCTAGAGGCAGTTCAGAGGAGAGCAACCAGACTTATTCCAGGTCTGAAGGGAATGTCCTACTGAGAGACTGAGGAACTGAACCTTTTCACCCTGGAACAGAGGAGACTTGAATGCACAACACCCAAAGAACAAGCAGGAACTAAAGACAGCTGCAGTGCAGGCCTGGCAGAGCATCACCAGGGAAGAAACCCAGCATATGTTGATGTCTATGGGTTCCAGACTTCAGGAAGTCATTGACTGCAAAGGATTTGCAACCAAGTATTGAAACTCACAATTTAGTTCATGATTATGTTAGTGTGTCCAATTACTTTTGAGCCTCTAAAATTGGGGGGACCACATATAAAAATTGGTGTAATTCCTACACCATTCACCCAATTTGTATGTAAAGATGAAATTCTATGCTAAAAGCACATATTGATTGTTTCCTTCCAAATCCATTGTGGTTGCATACAGAGCCAAAACGATCGTATCACAGTCCAAATATTTATGGACCTAACTGCACAGTAAAGTAAGAATGCTTTCAAAAATGTTAATAGATTATATTTATCAATTAACTAAATGCAAAGTTAATGAACAGAAGAAAAATCTAAATCAGATCCTTATTTGGTGTGACCACCCTTTGCCTTCAAAACAGCATCAATTCTTCTAGGTGGAGCACAGCAACAAGACACAAGGTAGTTATACTGCATCAGCAAGGTCTCTCCCATGCAGAAATTTCAATGCAGACAGGGGTTTCCAGATGTGCTGTCCAAGCTCTTTTGAAGAAGCACAAAGAGGACCATAGATGCAGAGGTCAGCCAAGGAAACGTACTGCAGCAGATGAAAGATGCTTACTTCCCTTCACAGTTGGAAGATGTCCAGCAGTGCCATCAGCTCAGAATTGGCAGAAAACAGTGGGACCCTGGTACACCAATCTACTGACCGGAGAAGTTTGGTCAGAAGTGGCCTTCATGGAAGACTTGCAGCCAAAAGGCCATACCTCTGACGTGAAAACACAGGAAACACGAAAACACAGGAACTGGGGTGCAGAAAAATGGCAGCAGGTGCTCTGGACTGATGAGTCAAAATTTGAAATATTTGGCTGTAGCAGAAGGCAGTTTGTTCGCCAAAGGGCTGGAGAGCTGTACACAAATGACTGTCTGCAGGCAACAGTGAAGCATGGTGGAGGTTCCTTGCAAGTTTGGGGCTGCATTTCTGCAAATGGAGTTGGGGAATTGCCCCCACAGAGCCCTGATCTCAACACCATCAAGTCTGTCTGTGATTACATGAAGAGAGAGAAGCAACTGAGGCTGCCTAAATCCACAGAAGAACTGTGGTTAGTTCTCCAAGATGTTTGGGCCAACCTACCTGCCGAGCTCCTTCAAAAATGCTGTGTAAGTGTACCTAGAAGAATTGATGCTGTTTTGAAGGCAAAGGGTGGTCACACCAAATATGGATTTGATGTAGATTTTTCTTCTGCTCACTCACTTTGCATTTAGATAACTACTAAATATAATCTATTAACATGTCTATTTTTGAAAGCATTCTCACTTTACAGCATTTCTTCACACCTGCCTAAAACTTTTGCACAGTACTGTATATATACACTCACCTAAAGGATTATTAGGAACACCATACTAATACTGTGTTTGACCCCCTTTCGCCTTCAGAACTGCCTTAATTTTACGTGGCATTGATTCAACAAGGTGCTGAATGCATTCTTTAGAAATGTTGGCCCATATTGATAGGATAGCATCTTGCAGTTGATGGAGATTTGTGGGATGCACATCCAGGGCACGAAGCTCCCGTTCCACCACATCCCAAAGATGCTCTATTGGGTTGAGATCTGGTGACTGTGGGGGCCAGTTTAGTACAGTGAACTCATTGTCATGTTCAAGAAACCAATTTGAAATGATTCGACCTTTGTAACATGGTGCATTATCCTGCTGGAAGTAGCCATCAGATGATGGGTACATGGTGGTCATAAAGGGATGGACATGGTCAGAAACAATGCTCAGGTAGGCCGTGGCATTTAAACGTTGCCCAACTGGCACTAAGGGGCCTAAAGTGTGCCAAGAAAACATCCCCCACACCATTACACCACCACCACCAGCCTGCACAGTGGTAACAAGGCATGATGGATCCATGTTCTCATTCTGTTTACGCCAAATTCTGACTCTACCATCTGAATGTCTCAACAGAAATCGAGACTCATCAGACCAGGCAACATTTTTCCAGTCTTCAACTGTCCAATTTTGGTGAGCTTGTGCAAATTGTAGCCTCTTTTTCCTATTTGTAGTGGAGATGAGTGGTACCCGGTGGGGTCTTCTGCTGTTGTAGCCCATCCGCCTCAAGGTTGTACGTGTTGTGGCTTCACAAATGCTTTGCTGCATACCTCGGTTGTAACGAGTGGTTATTTCAGTCAAAGTTGCTCTTCTATCAGCTTGAATCAGTCGGCCCATTCTCCTCTGACCTCTAGCATCAACAAGGGATTTTCGCCCACAGGACTGCCGCATACTGGATGTTTTTCCCTTTTCACACCATTCTTTGTAAACCCTAGAAATGGTTGTGCGTGAAAATCCCAGTAACTGAGCAGATTGTGAAATACTCAGACCGGCCCGTCTGGCACCAACAACCATGCCACGCTCAAAATTGCTTAAATCACCTTTCTTTCCCATTCAGACATTCAGTTTGGAGTTCAGGAGATTGTCTTGACCAGGACCACACCCCTAAATGCATTGAAGCAACTGCCATGTGATTGGTTGATTAGATAATTGCATTAATGAGAAATTGAACAGGTGTTCCTAATAATCCTTTAGGTGAGTGTACACTACTAGTCAAATGTTTTAGAACACCTACATGTTTCCTGTTTTTATAGAAATGTACGCAGTTTAATGTCTCAATGTACTATGAAATTAAAGCATAGACAAAAACATTTGGAAATAAAAAATAAATCATGGAATCATTTTGTTTAACAAAATGTAACCCCTTAAGCTGACAAACCCAAATTTGGTTTTGATACCCTCCCCGCATTTTCTGAAAGGGGGGGGGATACTTGGTCTGAGTAGGAAAACAAAATCTCAGAAAATATTGTTCTGTTTGCTGATCAAAACAAGGCCAACCACATTGATTTTACATAATTGAATCTGAACTTCTCTGTGTTTAATAGAACATCAAATAATATATATTGAATTAATTGTTAGGGTATTCTCAACAAAACAAGCCTATTTGCAAAGAAATCCGATTGAAATCCAAGTGATCTGTGACCATCTGAATGTGACCCCTCGGAGCAGACTGTGTGTTTACCAGTCTATTTTTAAATGTTCCCAAACTTTCAGCTTCTACCACATTGCTGGGTAGTTTATTCCAGATTGTGACGCCTCTCTGTGTAAAGAAGTGTCTCCTGTTTTCTGTCTTGAATGCCTTGAAGCCCAATTTCCATTTGTGTCCCCGGGTGCGCGTGTCCCTGCTGATCTGGAAAAGCTCCTCTGGTTTGATTTGGTCGATGCCTTTCATGATTTTGAAGACTTGGATCAAGTCCCCACGTAGTCTCCTCTGTTCCAAGGTGAAAAGGTTCAGTTCCCTCAGTCTCTCCGAGTAGGACTTTCCCTTCAGACCTGGAATAAGTCTGGTTGCTCTCCTCTGAACTGCCTCTAGAGCAGCAATATCCTTCTTGAAATGTGGAGCCCAGAACTGTACACAGTATCCAGATGAGGTCTAACTAGCGCATTGTACAGTCTGAACATTACTTCCCTTGTATATATATATATATATATATATATATATATATATATATATACCCTAGCATTGTGTTTGCCTTTTTTATTGCTTCCCCACATTGCTTGGATGGAGAAAGTGAAGAGTCCACATAGACTCCTAGGTCTTTCTCATGCATTACATCTAGATCTGTACCTCCCATAGTGTAATTATAGTGGACATTTTTGTTACCTGCATGTATTACCTTGCACTTGTCCACAATGAATTTCATCTGCCTGAATATTATCTGAGTCCCTCTGAATAGCCTGTGCTGCTGAGATTGTATCTGCTGAGCCACCTATTTTAGTATCATCTGCAAATTTGACAAGTTTGCTAACTATCCCAGAGTTCAGATAATTAATGTAGATTAGAAAAAGCAAAGGCCCTAGTACTGATCCCTGTGGAACTCCACTAACAACCTCACTCCAGTTAGAAGCGACTCCTCTAATCGACACCCTCTGCTTCCTAGACATCAACCAGTTCATAATCCATCTACTTACATTACCCTGAATGCCTACAGCTTCCAATTTGAGGATCAGTCTTTGGTGTGGAACCTTATTAAAAGCTTTTTGGAAATCTAAGTATATCATATAATATGCTTTCACCTGATCTACAGCTGCAGTTGCGTGTTCAAACAATTCTAATAAATTAGTAAGACATGATCTGCCTCGTCTAAACCCATGTTGACTATCTCCAAGAATATGTTTTTCATTAAGATGCTCCTCTATTTTCTGTCTAATCATTTTTTCCAACATTTTACAGGTGATGCAGGTGAGACTGATTGGTCTGTAATTTCCTGGCTCAGTTTTGTCCCCTTTCTTGTGGATTGGTATGACATTTGCTGTCTTCCAGTCAGTTGGCACATCCCCTGTTCTAAGTGTCATTTGGAATATTTGAGTTAGCGGCCTATAAATAATTTCCCTAATTTCTTTAAGTACTGTTGGAAATATCCCATCTGGCCCAGGTGATTTGTTTGTTTTTAATTCTGCTAGTCCCTTTAGTAGCTCCTCCTCATTTATCCTGATCTCTCTTAGGGTTTGACTGGACTGATTGTTAACCTGTGGCATGTCATCTGTTTTTTCTTTTGTAAAAACCTCTGTGAAATACTCATTTAGAACATTTGCCATTTGCCAACATATTCTACGATTTTTTTTTCGTCACCATCCCTTTTCTATGCGCTATACAACATTTTCTTTCTCTTGATATTTTTTTGCATACCTCTATTAAACCATTTTGTCCAGTGTTTTTTGGTCCTCAATTTGCTAAGTTTTGGTACAAATTGCTCCTGAGCCTCAAGTAGTATATTCTTAAAATATACCCATCCATTTTCAACTGACTCTGTATCCAATGTGCTCCAGTCTACCTCTTCTAAGTGCCGTCTCATACCTTCAAGGTTTGCTTTTCTAAAATTGTAGACCATTATTTTAGACTTGGACCTTGTTTTTTGAAAGAATGCCTCAAACCTAACCATATTGTGATCACAATTTGCCATTGGTTCTCTAACTTCTGTTCCCCTGACTCTATCTTGGTCATTTGAAAATATCAAGTCAATACATGCACTCTCTCTGGTTGGTTCCCTGACAAATTGAGTTAGAAAGCAGTAATTTACCATCTCAACCATTTCTATTTCTACTTCTGTAGTCCCCACTGGGCTTTCCCAGTCTAAGTTTGGGAAATTGAAATCCCCCATAACAGCCACATCCTTGCTACATGCAGTCCTGATTACACTGTACAATGCAACATCTTTCTGAATATCTGAGTTGGGTGTTCTGTAACACACTCCTACCGCTAATCCTCCAGATCTCTTGTTCAAAAGTTTCACTACAAAGATTCTGTTCCGTTACTGGGATCTAATACGAGTTCTTCTGCATCAATGTCATTTTTCACATAAAATGCTACCCCACCCCCTCTTCGATTTTGCCTGTCTCTCCTAAACTGTGTGTATCCTTCCAACTTGTATTCATCCCCATCATTTTCTGTAAGCCATGTTTCTGTCACTCCTACAACATCATAGTCACATGCTAGCACTGTGGCTTCCAAGTCTAACTTCTTGTTCCTTATACTCCTGGCAGTTTCCCTTGGTTTTCTTTCCTTAGAGGAACATCTCCCATTGTCAGAGCTCCCTGCCCTCCTGGTTCCTAGTTTAAAAGATTCTCAATTTCACTGCACATACGCTCTTCCAATGCATTAGCCCCCCTTCCATTAGCCCCCCCGTCCGGTTTGTACAGGTCCCATCTATCCCAGAAGAAAGACCAATGCTCCATAAACCTAAACCCCTCTTCCCTACACCAAGCTTTCAACCACATGTTAAAATTTCTAATCTCTGCCTGTCTCCCTGGCCTGGCACATGGTACCGGAAGTATTTCAGAGAAAACTACCGTGGAGGTTCTGCTCTTTAGTTTTGTTCCTAACTCTTTAAATGTGTCTTGCAGAACCTCTGTCCTACCTTTTCCTATGTCATTCGTTTCAATGTGGACCATGACCAGTGGATTCCCCCCGGCTTTGGCCAGTAGCCCGTCTACTAGTTTAGGGAGATCTGCAACCTGAGCACCAGGCAGGCAAGATACCATGTGGGTCTCCTTGTCACTAGAACACACTGTGTGATCTACACCTCTAAGAATTGAGTCCCCTACTAGAACTACCTCCTTCTTCTGGGGGGGAGTGGGTACCATGGTGCTCCGGTGCTCAACTGCCCCCCCATCACCCTCTGAGCTGTCACTGTCCAACTCAGTGTCCAGCAGTTGGAACCTGTTGGGCAATTCTAGCTCTTGGGGTGTCTCTAGAGGTTGTGCACGCCCTGTTCTATGGTTACGACTTACTGTAACCCAGCAGTTCTCTACACTGTCCTGCTCTATCGAACTACATTTGAGACTTGTAACATGTTTGTGTTCCCTTTCAAATCAAAAGACAGCCATTACTGAAAGGGAAGAGCCTTCTGACCTGCCAATCAGTTAAAACATGTACCAAAGCTGATCAAAAGGGGCCCTACTGGCAGGAGGAAGACCCACATCGTCATCTGTGAAAAGCTCCCCGCACGCTGCCCCCAACAATCCTACAGGAGAAGGAGGGTTTCTGCTACATAGCCTCCAGGTCTGACATCTCGGTCCCCCCTCTTTATAGGGAATTGGAGGAAGCAAGTTCCATGCTGGAGCCATTTGTGGGACCCAGCTTAAGGAGCTGATGTGCAGAGGCGGTGGATGTTTGCTGGTCACCAAATGCAGAGGCTCCCAGGAATCGCTTCATGAGGGAGAGGCCTGTGAGGTCCATGGAGACACTCCTGTTTTTTCCAGGACTTCGTGGAGGTGGTCCAGTCTGGCCGGCCAGGTGACTGGTTCACGTCAATCAACCTCAGGGTCACCTACTTCAACGTCCCCATCCTCCCTGCGCACAGGAAATACCTGCCTTTCGCCTCCAGGGCTAGGCATACAAGTTCAGTGTGCTGCCGTTCGGCCTCTCGCTGGTGCTCCACACATTCCCAAAGTGCATGGATGCAGCCCTGGCCCCCCTCAGAACAAAGGGGATAAGGATCCTGAACTACCTGGATGACTGGCTAGTGTGCACAGACTCCAGGCTTCAGGCAGAGGAACTCATGAGGTCAAACGCCACGTGACTACACTAGGTCTTTCAGTTAACACAGAAAAGAGCTCTCTCAAGCCTGCACAGACTGTAGTGTTCTTGGAAATGAGGCTAAACTCTGGGAACATGCTTGCCTACCTATCAAAAGACAGAATCAAGTCATTGTAGAAGTGCCTCGCATTTTTCAGGAGGACATCGACACTGGTCCAATTCCAAAAACTGTTGGGGCTGATGGTGGCCACTTCGAACATTCTTCCACTTGGACTCATGCACATGCGTCCTTTACAACGCTGGGCAAATGCATACAGGTTACACCCAGCAAGACACGAACATCACCGATTGACAGTGACCACAACGTGCAGAACACTGTCCTGGTGGCAATATCATGACAACCTGCGTCTCAGCTCCCCCCTCGGCTGCCCTCACAGGAAGGAAGTCATCACCACAGACGCCTCAAACACAGGCTGGGGCGTTTTCTGGAATGGAATAGGAGTGAAGGGGAAATGGAGCAGTCTTTCGTCATCCGGCCAACATCAACGCACAGGATCTGCAAACAGTGCTGCTGGTGCTGCACCACTTTTGCCATGTCCTTCCAGACAGACATGTCTTAGTTCGGACAGACAACAAAATTGGCAGGTCCACCATTGGCGCCTGTTCTCTTCACAGATGAGAGAAGGTTCACACTGAGCACATGTGACAGATGTGAATGAGTCTGGAGACGCCGTGGTGAATGTTATGCTGCCTGCAACATCATCCAGCATGACTGGTTTGGCGGTGGGTCAGTGATGGTCTGGAGAGGCATATACCTGGAGGGTCACACAGACCTCCACGTGCTAGCCAACGGTACCCTGACTGCTGTTAGGTACCCGGATGAAATCCTCAGACCCATCGTCAGACCTTATGTTGGTGCAGTGGGCCCTGGGTTCCTCCTGGTGCAGGACAATGCCTGGCCTCATGTGGCCAGAGTGTGTAGGCAGTTCCTGGATGACGAAGGCTTTGATGCCATTGACTGGCCCTCACGTTCCCCAGACCTGAATCCAATTGAGAACCATTGGGACGTTATGTATCAGTGTATCCAATGTCGCCAAGTAGCGCCACAGACTGTCCATAAACATAAAAATGTTCAAGACAAATAATTTCCATGGAGAAAAACTATTTTATTGAAACACCCATTCGCTGACTTTGAAAGATGTTGCTATGTACACAGAGACCTGCAATCCGAGAATAATCAGAGAAAAACTATCATATCATTTCAAATAAATAACCAGATACATAAATACATATACTGTGATGTCGCCCTGAACTGCCCTGCACTTCACTGGACCCCGGGGAGGGAACAGATGTTGGAACAGCTGACCCGCTGTACATGACTGGCTCCTCTCCTCCATAAAACCTGGCAGCGCCCAACTTCCAGTATTGGGAAGGCAGGAGGAGAGCCTAAGAGCCCTGGCAGTGCTGGATCAACCCCCCCACACGGTCACAATATATATAAAATAATTCTCCTAATAATGTACTGTGCATCTGGTGTTTGTCTGTGTCCTGTGTCATGACTCTGAGCTCTGCTGGACTCTTCACTAGTCAACACTGACCACTGACCTGCTGTCACCTGCAGGTGTCCTCGGTGGGAGCTGGGCTGCGTGGTATCAACCTGACAAGATCTGTGCTGTGAGAGGCTCCTCTGTGGTCCTGCCCTGTTCATATGATTATCCTGCTACCTATTCTGGATTTTTAGGAATGTTTACATATACATATACAGTGCAGACAGTGATGTGGTGTCACAATAATAGGGAAACCTCATATGTGTATCACAGTGGAGGGGATTCAATCAGCCCTGAATACCGACACAGAGCAGAGTACCTGGGGAATAAACAGAAGGACTGCACTTTGAAGATTAAGGACATAAGGACAGCTGACAGAGGGACATATAGATTCAGATTTGAAATCAGTGATAATGGAGGTAAATGGGCTGGTGACACTGGAGTGACTCTCTCTGTCTCTGGTAAGATCTGTGATTGTTTTAATTAATCAAGAGTCTGGTGTCTGAAGTGTTGAATCAGCAAGAAGTCAATTATTTTCTGTTTTGTATTTCCAATTGATCTAGAATAATTTGAAGATTATATTTTTCACTTTGACTTTATGGACATTTTTCTGTGTTGATCAGTGGCAAAAATTCTTGATTAATTCCATTCTGATTTCATGTTGTAACAATGAAATGTGTAAAAGTCCGAGGGCGTGAATACGTTTGAGAGGTACTGTACATACTGTACACCTCACATTGACTGGTCTTCATGAACCCTTTCATTCCCATCAGAGCTACAGGTGAAGATGAGTCCATCAGGAGTGAATGGGGCAGTGAGAGAAGGAGATGCTGTGATCCTGACCTGTGACACAGGGAGCTGCTCTTCCACACAGACACAGATCACCTGGTTTAAGAATGGCCGGCCCATCTCTCACACACAGACACCCGCCAACACACTGCGCTTGAATCCTGTTTCCTATAGAGACTCTGGAGACTACTCCTGTGCTGTAAGAGAGTATAGAGAATACCAATCTCAAGGGTTCACTGTGGACGTCTACTGTGAGTACCTTCACTTACAGCCTATGTACAATGTCAGTGTCATTTCAATTATTTGGAAACTTTTTACAGAATTACAACAGGTTACTAGGCAGGCACTTGATCTGCCTTAAAAGTAAAATCTGCTCTTTAAAATGTTATTTTTTAAAGTGTTAAGGACATCATGACAACTGACTCTGCTTGGTAGCTGTCACAAGAAAGTGAATGTGATCCCCCAGCAGCAACTCAATATGACCAGGGAGAGCTCAGTTTCACAGATAACGTATAACTGTGCATTGAGTAGTGGGGAACATTCTGTCATCAGTGAAGCAGTTAAAAGCTGATAGAAAACTGAAAAACAGTCCATTGCATTTCTTCCAGACGCCCCAAAGAGCACCTCAGTGTCCATCAGCCCCTCTGGTAAAATAGTGGAAGGCCGTCCTGTCACCCTGACCTGCAGCAGCAATGCAAACCCACCAGTGCAGAGATACACCTGGTTTAAGAGCAGTGATATGTTGGAGAAAAAACCGAGTTTATTCTTTGCTAATATCAGTTCTGGAGACAGTGGGCAGTACTACTGTGCAGCACAGAACAGGATTGGCACTCACAACTCTCCAGCTGTAACTGTGGATGTACAGTGTGAGTATATATTTTCTACTCATCTGATTTACTGAAGGTCAGAGTGGTAAGTGACCTCCCTGGGGTCACTCAGTGTCCAGTGATCCAGCTGGGACTCAAACCCAGGAGCTCCTGGACTTTCATCCTTCTCTCTGAGCTCTAGAGCACTCTGGGGCTTCACTGCCAGGACACTCTGTTCAGTCAAACACTGAATGATCACAGACTGTTCTCTCTTCCAGATGCCCCAAAGAGCACCTCAGTGTCCATCAGCCCCTCTGGTGAAATAGTGGAAGGCAGTCCTGTCACCCTGACCTGCAGCAGCAATGCAAACCCACCAGTGCAGAGATACACCTGGTTTAACAGCAGTGGAGATGCTGTCTGGGAGAAAGGATCAGGGCAGAGTTTCACCATTTCTAATTTTAGCTCTGAAGACAGTGGGCAGTACTACTGTGAAGCACACAATAGGATTGGCACTCACCACTCTCCAGCTGTAACTGTGGACGTACAGTGTGAGTATATATTTTCTACTCATCTGATTTACTGAAGGTCAGAGTGGTAAGTGACCTCCCTGGGGTCACTCAGTGTCCAGTGATCCAGCTGGGACTCAAACCCAGGACCTCCTGGACTGTCATCCTTCTCTCTGAGCTCTAGAGCTGTAAATAGTTTAATGCAATGAAAGGATGCTGATCTGTTAAGATACAGACAAAATGTTGCAATGGACATTTTTTTTTTTATCATTGCAGTTATTGTTTTATTAGTAATTACTTTTGATTGTCCTAGGACTTTGAACTAGAGTTCCCATTTTATCTGGTATCAATTTCAGAAGAAATAATATTTGCTGAATAAAGTCCTGTTATCTAGTGACCCCCACACATACAACCCACAGCGGTCAAGTCCTAGGAAAACGAGACCGGGTTGATAAGCAAGTTACCACAATACTTTACTAATATGAGCTCAGATCAGCGGTGAGGTTGATCTGCATGAATTGGCCTTGTGGCTGTTTCGTTCAAAAAGGATATATGTTTATTAATAAAATATGAATGGACAACACGTAACTGTAAGGATAGGAGATAGAAAAGCAGGTTGGATAGGATTAAGAGAGAGAGAGAGAGAGATAGATATCTATCTATTACTCAAGTTTGACTCGAGGCACAAAGCATGTAAAATAAAATCAAAATTTAACACTACCTGTTCCTACACTTAGAGCCAGTACAAAACTAGGTTATATGTAACTGTGATTTACCTAATTCTTGAATAGTACATGAAGTTTACTACCTGTGTGGTTTACTGAGGTTCAGTTAGGCAGAGTTCAATAGTGGGAGGCCTGGTAGACTGAGTCGACTTGAGGACTTGGTTGCCAAGCTTCCAGGTTGTTGGTAGAGAAGTTCTGGTCTGGATTCCTTACTGGGTTTCCACTTCAGTGTCTTCCAATCTTCCTGGGTTCTTCTCCCAGGTTGTTCCACTCAAAATTGTACCACTCCAAATTGCTAGTTTTAGCTTTCTGATTGTATACATTTTAGACAAAGAGATTCTAATCTCTTTCCTTCCTAACTTCTGATTGGTAAGGTTTGGAGTAATGAAATTCAAATCGAAGCCATCATTGCCATTCCTCTCTCTTGACTCCTACAGAATGTGTATTGGGGGTGTGATGGCTTAGAGGAATGTGAAAATGGTTCAAATGTTACCTAGAGTTTCTAACTCTCTATATTGTCAAGTTTTAGTTCTATCAATTACATTTTCAAGTCCCTCAAACATGACCTTACAATTGATATCAAACAAGCCAGGTGTGATCACAGACTGTTCTCTCCTCCAGACGCCCCAAAGGACACCTCAGTGTCCATCAGCCCCTCTGGTGAAATACTGGAAGGCAGTCCTGTCACCCTGACCTGCAGCAGCAATGCAAACCCACCAGTGCAGAGATACACCTGGTTTAAGAGCAGTGATATGTTGGAGGAAATACAGAGTATAATCTTTGACAATATCAGCTCTGGAGACAGTGGGCAGTACTACTGTGAAGCACAGAATAGGATTGGAACCCGCAACTCTCCAGCTGTAACTGTGGACGTACAGTGTGAGTATATATTTTCTATTCATCTGAGTTACTGAAGGTCAGAGTGGTAAGTGACCTCCCTGGGGTCACTCAGTGTCCAGTGATCCAGCTGGGACTCAAACCCAGGACCTCCTGGACCATCATCCAGCTCTCTGAGCTCTAGAGCACTCTGGGGCTTCACTGCCAGGACACTCTTCTCAGTCCAACACTGAATGATCACAAACTGTTCTCTCTTCCAGACACCCCAAAGAGCACCTCAGTGTCCATCAGCCCCTCTGGTGAAATAGTGGAAGGCAGTCCTGTCACCCTGTCCTGCAGCAGCAATGCAAACCCACCAGTGCAGAGATACTCCTGGTTTAACAGCATTGGAGATGCTGTCTGGGAGAAAGGATCAGGGCAGAGTTTCACCATTTCTAATTTTAGCTCTGAAGACAGTGGGCAGTACTACTGTGAAGCACACAATAAACATGGAGCCGACAGCTCTACAGCTGTGTCTCTCACTATAACAGGTACAGTGCGTATTATACAGCAAGACATGAGAATAGAAACTTTGTCAACTATCTATCAGGGAATACATCTTGACTCATTGGTTAATTAAGAACATGAGAGATTACACACACTGCTGTGTTAATTATTTTAAGGTATTTAAAGTCAGTGTCAGTAATCATGACTAATATGTTTCTTTTACATTAACACTAGCAGTTCAGTCCCTCTGCTGAAAACGTCATTTGATGCTGTTTGTACTATGACTCTGAGGTCCAGCCAAGTGGGAGACAGTGCTGCTGCCAGCTGTCCTGGGGAGTGCGCTGTGTGTCTGTATTGTCACTGCAGTGAGTCTCATCTGTGCCAGAAGGTCAGTGGGATCCGTTAATCTTCAATGAGCTTTGTGTCAGTGTGTCAGTGTGTCAGTGTGTTTGCGAGTCAGCGTGAGGCACAGACTGTTTAACAGAGTGAGACGATGGAGCTGCAGTGTCCTGTGCAGCTCTCACAATAGTGCTGTCTGGAGACACAATCTGGAGCTATTAGGATCTTTTATATTGTCAGGGAATCTTTAAAGAGATTTTGAATAATAATAATAGTACTACTTCTGCTGCTGCTATATGCTATATGGTGTTGATTCTGTGTGCTTGCTCTGATCTCTGTCTTCTGCTCTCTGAAGGAGGAAGGCTGGTCCACCCGTAGAGGAGAGCAACACAGGGACTCAGGTAAAGGTTTGGCACAGAAATACCAGGGAAAGGAGGGACATTGTGTCGAGCACATTGTACTCCATGATCCATCCACACTCTCTAGAGCAGAGCTTCTGGCCACACAGGTCTTCACTCTGAGCACTGAGGGGCACACGGTGAGAGACTGTGATTCCCCTAAACATGGTGACTATCAGGGGGCTTACTCTCTATTCATCGCTCTGTGTGCATGTTTAACTGTGTCTGATCATCCCAGCCTTTCCCCACTTCACACTCTCTCTCTCTCCACAGAGTCCCCCGTCTGACCCACACAGCGACATTTACACAGCTCTGGATATAAGGGCTGTGTCTGCAGAGTATGACACTCTGAAGGTGAGTGTGTCAGTGGGAGGACAGTGGGGGTCAGTAAGAGCCTGATCTGGCCCTCAGGACAGCGTCCAGTCCAGCAGCTGCAGAGTGACAGTGTGTGTCTGGCTTTGTGTCTTTCAGTTTTCTCAGCACAGTGCCAGTAACACCTACACTGCACTTCCCAGTCCAGCTCAGTCCTCAGAGTACGAGATGATCAGAGAAGTGACGGGAGGATGGACCTATTGGGGACAAAAGGAAATGCAGGAGAAACTTTAAAATACATCCATTTTGTGTCAACATGTAGCCTGTTGAGGATTTGCAAAACAAATCTCAGGAGAGGAAATAAATATTTTTTAGAGTACAATGTATATAAATGGGATACTTTATTTCTCAGTCTTTAGCACAGCATGGGTTTGTGAATGTAGCAGGCAACCTGTCCGTTAGCTGTTAGCTCATATTTTAGTCACAGTGCACGCACTAGTTTGCCTTGAGTAGTAATATACGGCGCTGTGGGGGGTTGACCTTTGACCTTGAACTTGAGTTGAACTCGAGGGCCCCTTCCTAGGGGCGTGTACCGCATCACTGAATAATTAGCATATTGGTAGGCGGAGTTGACAGGGAACCGAAGGAATATACAGGGTGGTGGGGTCTTCAACTGTTTTTCAAACCCTCTATAGGAGTTGTATTTAAGCCAGACCTGTTATTTAGTAAAATAGCTCTTTTTCTCTAGTTCTATTTATACCCTCCAGATTCTTTAGTAACATAGATATTTTTCCCTACGCAAGTGAAGTTCCAAAAGAGATATATTTAAGCCCTCCTGATTATTTAGTAACATAGATATTTTTACCTAAGCGAGAGCTGCGAGGCTGTCTCTTCAGAGCTTTTTGAGCTACTTAGTAACAATGAGAATTGTCTAGCAATCTTGATTGTTTTAGAAGCGGTCTTCTCACCAAGAGGTGTTGTAAAACATAAGTGCCCAGATACCCTGAACATAGATGAAATTAAAGAAATGGAAAGAGAAATAAACAATATATAACAATATAACCTACTACTACACAATACAATACATTTCCAGAGTTACAGAAAATATCAGACACCTTATTTAAAGAAAAAGTTAATGTAAAGCTTGAATAAATACAATGATCAAGTATATGTGTGTGCGTGTGCGTGTGTGTGTGTATACTGACTGCAGGCTGGAGATCACTGCCCCAGGTTTCTTTTTCTTTTTCTTTTTCAGATCCTAATAAGTTTCAGCCCTTCTTCCACTTTGCACAGATTTGTACTACATTGCAACTTTGACTTACAGAGCTAAAGAATGATAAGTCAGTCTAAATGGTCTTAACTTCAGAAAATCATGAATATGTACACAAGTAAAATAAATGTAATACAGAAAATGTAATTTAAACTTTCAATAATCAACATAATATCAGTAAATACCACTCCTCCTGCATTGCAGAATATATCAAATGTATTATTTAAAGAAAAGGTAAATGTAAAGATTGAATAAATACAAATATTAAGTTTTAAATGTTTGTGTGTATTCACAACACCATGTGATGTAAATGAAATGTAACGTTACTAAGTTAACTTAAGAAACCCTTAGAAGAAGAACCATAGAATATATATGTAATATAAGAAGCATAGAATATATATATATATATATATATATATATATATATATATATATATATATATATATATATATATTCTATGCTTCTTTAATAATATTAGTAACGAAACATCAAATTATTTTAAATAAATATCTAATGTAATCCATTCATGCAATAACATTAAGTAAATACACAATATGATTTAAGCACAAACCTGTGTGTGTATGTATATTATATAATTTACACATTACAATAGCTTGGGGGTGCAGTTTGAAGACCTTAATGGTCTTGGTTGTATCGACAGTAAGACATTTGAACAGCCTTCAATACAACTAACTAGTAGCATTCTTACAGACATAAAGAACAAAAACCCAATTTTAATAACGACAGTAAGTAAATTAAACTAAACCACACTTATTTAACTTAAGAAATACAGTATATAATTGACAATTAAATGAGCACAGCTGTCTTTGTTAGTTCGATAACTCTCCAAGGTCAAACAGAAGCCTTATAGTAGTAACTTTCTTACAGAAATAAAGAATGCACCCCATGATGTTCAGAAAAAATAAAATTCAAAAATACTAAAGTAACTTTAGAAATATTAAATATGTATCATCAATTAAGTATGTGTCTGTTAAAGCAGTAGATTTATACTTTTTCTAGATAAATAGTCTCAGCACCTCGGGGGAGTAAGACCTACCTAGCAGCACGCATACACAGAATACAGACAGAGGCAAGAAAGAGCAGCAACCTTAGAGAAAACAGCGAGAGATCACACCGGATCATGCGTGAATCCAGGAGGTCTGTAGTGAGATAGGGTTAATCCAAAACAATCAGGCACAGAAAATAGAGATGGGCTAGAAATAGAGAAAAACAATAAATGAATGAATAAATAAATAAATAAATAAATAACCATAATAACAGGGGGAGTTATAAAGACCAAAGTCAGCAACTTTTGTCTTCAGTTTTTATATCCTGCAAAACATGCAACTGCGATAAAACATTACATGTCCCAGTGAATAGATGATGTCCATACCTTCCATCCAGACCTGTGGATACTTAATAACCACATGAATTGCATTGTTATTGAATAGTGCAGTTTCTTCTACATCCTACAACACCGTGTTTTGAGAGGTAATACATAACCCAGGTAGGTCACCATCATAATTATTTAACAAAAGACACCAATTACAACTACTATTGCTTGCTCGTAGTCATCAAAACATGTTTTACATTGTTGGATCTTTATCACATCCTGCATCTTTTTACTATTTAGGGTTTGGTGGATACACTGCACAGTTAAACCTTCTCTGGACAATGTCATTAAAAAACATACCCTACTTGAAAACTCAACTCTGAAACCCGCAGCTCTTCAAAGAGAATGCCTGCTGCCAACTGGCAATTACTTACTTTAATTTATAATATTAAACACAAATGTAAATTCTAACCGCACTATATAGACCTATGCCTAAAATACAAGGCATTTACAATTAAAAAAAACTGTTGATAAGCTGTTGTTGATCATTTATACATCATTTTGCAACCCCTAAAGTGGTGCACATTTTTAATCTATAACAGCTTTGTAAGCTTAGACCCTCCTAAATCAAAATATGCTATAAATGAATGTAACATGTAATAAGCTGTTCTTTAACCATTTATAAATTGTTTTGCAACCCCTAAAGTAAAGTTGTGCACAATTTCAATGTATAAGAGCATTATTGATATATATCTCAAATTGTCTCATAATTAAGTTGCTAATAAAGCTATAGTGCTGCTGTTGTTAAGCATTTATTAAACATTTTGCAACCCCTAAACTAAAGTGGTGCACGTTTTTAATGTATAACAGCACTTTAAATGTGTATTTTTTATAACAGGCCATATTTCACAATTGTAACAAAAAAAGGAGAAAAATAAAAATATTAGAAAGTGTTTTTTTATTTTTACAGGAATAAGAAGTACCAACCTTGAAATATCAGTCAGAGAGTAATAACAATATTAAATTGCTGTAAATAAATAAATAAATAAATACATACATACATACATACATACATACATACATACATACATACATACATACAGTGAGGGAAAAAAGTATTTGATCCCCTGCTGATTTTGTATGTTTGCCCACTGACAAAGAAATGATCAGTCTATAATTTTAATGGTAGGTGTATTTTAACAGTGAGAGACAGAATAAGAACAAAAAAATCCAGAAAAACACATTTCAAAAAAGTTATAAATTGATTTGCATGTTAAGGAGGGAAATAAGTATTTGATCCCCTATCAATCAGCAAGATTTCTGGCTCCCAGGTGTCTTTTATACAGGTAACGAGCTGCGATTAGGAGCACTCTCTTAAAGGGAGAGCTCCTAATCTCAGCTCGTTACCTGTATAAAAGACACCTGTCCACAGAAGCAATCAATCAATCAGATTCCAAACTCTCCACCATGGCCAAGACCAAAGAGCTGTCCAAGGATGTCAGGGACAAGATTGTAGACCTACACAAGGCTGGAATGGGCTACAAGACCATCGCCAAGCAGCTTGGTGAGAAGGTGACAACAGTTGGTGCGATTATTCGCTAATGGAAGAAACGCAAAATAACTGTCAGTCTCCCTCGGTCTGGGGCTCCATGCAAGATCTCACCTCGTGGAGTTTCAATGATCATGAGAACGGTGAGGAATCAGCCCAGAACTACACGGGAGGATCTTGTTAATGATCTCAAGGCAGCTGGGACCATAGTCACCAAGAAAACAATTGGTAACACACTACGCCGTGAAGGACTGAAATCCTGCAGCGCCCGCAAGGTCCCCCTGCTCAAGAAAGCACATGTACAGGCCCGTCTGAAGTTTGCCAATGAACATCTGAATGATTCAGAGGAGAACTGGGTGAAAGTGTTGTGGTCAGATAAGACCAAAATCGAGCTCTTTGGCATCAACTCAACTCGCCGTGTTTGGAGGAGGAGGAATGACCCCAAGAACACCATCCCCACCGTCAACAACCTTAAAACAACCAGGGCCTGAGCCTTCCCGCTATATTTCAAAGAAAGCTTAAAAAATAAATATCCGCATTTATCCATCAAATATGACAAACATAATTGATCTACATATATATATATATATATATATATATATATATATATACATATATATATATATATACATATATACAATATTAATAGTTACTTTAATGAATTAGCAATATTTAACATGAGAAACTCAATAAAGACAAGAGTGACGTGTAACGGAGGGAAATTCCCTGAAATCTCCTCTTAAAGCGACAGTGCCACCGCACATGCGCACCACAGCCGCAATATGTACACAGAAGTGCATCTCTGTAGAAATTACACAACCAGCTAATGTGTTTAAAGTTAAATATATACAATTTCTATGTATTTGTGCTTATTCTGGGAACTCAAAGCAAAATCACTTTCCTCTGCACAATTTATTTGAACAATTAAATACAAACTATCTAAATGAATAGCAAGATGTACACTTGGCATCACCTGTTTTAATCTATGCAAGCTAACACAACAAAACTAACACAAGAAGCACAACAATGAGGGGAATATGAAATAGCAGTCATTTACTCACAAACTTTAAAATTCACGTTACATGTATTATAAGTATATGCATATTAAAATCACAATTCTCTTGAACGTTATCAGTTAAAATTAAATGCTCCACTAACATTTATCAGCTTGTAATCACATCAGCTACAGTCCTTTGCCTTTCTTAGTAATCTCCCAGATCCAACTCTTTCATTTCTTATGGGTTTTTTTTGTGAAAACCTGCTTTAAAGGCAATTGTTTGCTAAATATGCTAAATATTATACAGGTTCAAAGGGAAGACATATGTGTGTGTGGTGTGTGTGTGTGTGTTCGTGTTTAAAATTGAAATTGCCTTTTCAGTCAGAATACCAGAATGAAATTTAAATGGACTTGTCCAGTTGGAAGTACTCTAAATCTTGTCACACATCCGACTAAAACACTCTGCTCAGCACGTCTTTTCTGTTTTTCAGGCAATTGACATAACAATATATCACAATGATATAGT
This sequence comes from Amia ocellicauda, assembly GCF_036373705.1. Taxonomy (NCBI): domain Eukaryota; kingdom Metazoa; phylum Chordata; class Actinopteri; order Amiiformes; family Amiidae; genus Amia; species Amia ocellicauda. Next base: position 1,797,043 of record NC_089854.1, on the reverse strand, counting down.
ATTCACAAAATATTGAAAATAAAGTAACCACCAACATGACCTTAAAATTAATTAGATGACTACAAAAGAGGAGAATTGAGCAATGCTTCAGAATACCTGGCAATGTAATGAGAAACACAATGATACACTATATCATAGAAGAGACTTAGAGCCAAAACATGGCATGGCAGATTATGATAATAGATTGATGTCAGCGTGAAAATGTCATGTTATAATACCTTTTATTAAGTATGTTATTAAATATATTATAACGTGTTATAATAAATAGTCTGAAATATAAATGTATAATAATATATTTATAATGTATAATAATCATATAACAATTAATAACATAGTTAATAACGTGTTCATAGATTGTTTATAATGGACACTTAAAATAAAGTGTTACCACAAATTGTGCACATTCTTCTTTCTCTTGTTTGTCCTTTTGTCCCCACTGTGTCCATCCCTCTTCACTTCTCTGATCTCCTGATCATCTCGTACTCTGAGGACTGAGCTGGACTGGGAAGTGCAGTGTAGGTGTTACTGGCACTGTGCTGAGAAAACTGAAAGACACAAAGCCAGATGCACACTGTCACTCTGCAGCTGCTGGCCTGGATGCTGTCCTGAGGGCCAGATCAGGTTCTTACTGACCCCCACTGTCCTCCCACTGACACTCACCTTCAGAGTGTCATACTCTGCAGACACAGAGAGAGTGAAGTGGGGAAAGGCTGGGATGATCAGACACAGTTATACATGCACACAGAGCGATGAAAAGATGTACAGAGAGTAAGCCCCCCGACAGTTACCATGTTTAGGGGAATCACAGTCTCTCACCATGTGCCCCTCAGTGCTCAGTGTGAAGACCTGTGTGGCCAGAGGCTCTGCTGTAGAGAGTGTGGATGGATTGTGTGCTCAACACAATGTCCCTCCTTTCCCTGGTATTTCTGTGCCAAACCTTTACCTGAGTCCCTGTGTTGCTCTCCTCTACGGGTGGACCAGCCTTCCTCCTTCAGAGAGCAGAAGACAGAGATCAGAGCAAGCACACAGAATCAACACCATATAGCATATAGCAGCAGCAGAAGTAGTACTAGCAGTAGCATTATTATTATTATTCAAAATCCCTTTGAAGATTCCCTGACAATATAAAAGTTCCTAAGAGCTCCAGATTGCATCTCCAGACAGCACTATCGTGAGAGCTGCACTGGACACTGGAGCTACATCGTCTCACACTGGCACACTGACACACTGACACACTGACTCACTGACACTCTGACACACTGACACAAAGCTCATTGAAGATTAACAGATCCCACTGACCTTCTGGCACAGATGAGACTCACTGCAGTGACAATACAGACACACAGCGCACTTCCCAGGACAGCTGGCAGCAGCACTGTCTCCCACTCGGCTCGACCTCAGAGTCATAGAAAAAACAGCATCAAATGACATTTTCAGCAGAGGGACTGAACTGCTTGTGTTAATGTAAAACATATTAGTTATGATTACTGACTTTAAATATCTTATAAAGTATTGTACACAGTAAACCAGCTTTCACAGCGGTGTGGTTAATCACTTCTTAATTAATCAATGAGTCAGGATTTTTACCCTAATAGATAGTTGACAAAGTTTCTATTCTCATGTCTCTGTGTATAATACCTATACCTGTACCTGTTATAGTGAGAGGCACAGCTGTGGAGCTGTGCGCTCCATGTTTATTCTGTGCTTCACAGTAGTACTGCCCACTGTCTCCAGAGCTAAAATTAGAAATGTTCAAACTCTGCCCTGATCCTTTCTCCCAGACAGCAGCTCCACTGCTCTTAAACCAGGTGTATCTCGGAATGGCTAAAGTGTAAATGACAATATAGAGCCAGTTGAGTAATGAATTATGTAGTGAATGTATCTGAATTTGTAACTAATTTGTCAGAAGTGAAAAACAGAAGTGTTTTCTTCGCATTGTATTTTTCTTCATTGAGCCGGTTTCATTCAGGTGTTGTGTGTGAAGATGCACAGAAACGAGTTGTTTGTATTTGTAAGAGGACACTGAATTAGACACACATGTAACTTAATGGCTACAGGACAGAAGGGAACATTCACATAACTATTTTAAAAGTTGTCAATACTGACAATTAAAATTACAGTTATAAGAATGGATACCGCTTATTGAATGCCTTTTAGTTTAGTTTTTAGTTTTTATTTATCTGTTTGAGACAGACGAGTCCAGAGGATTCAGGCACTCCGTCACTGAGAAGCAAGAGCAGACGTTTGTCGTTTATTCTTTAAAGTGTTTCATCTACTATTTGTCAATAAAATCGGTGCTTATTATTCCTTAATGCCTCTGCTGAGTGATTTGAATATATGATCTTGTATGTCTTTTTGTTGTGTTTTGAACTGGGGATCTGTAAGTGGCTACTGCACATTTACTTATTTAATTGGGTTTGGTTCTGTTGAGGATGTATTACACTTCAGCTTTTTAAATAACTGTATATTGGATAATTCACATTTCAGAAATCCTCTGTCAAGCCTCCTGCATCCGTAGCTCACAGGCAGAGAGGACACGAAGGGGACTGACACTGACTGCAGTCCTGCTCTGCAACATGACAGCGAGCCCGGGCTCCGAGCATATATCATACTGAATACACATGAAAGTAATATCCAGATATGAGCCTAATAACATTTCTCTTTTTCAGGCTTTATCTTCAAGATAAAATTGAGGAAACGTAAAAATACCTTGATAGTTTATGGGAAATAAAATGTTGGATTAAAACATCAATTTAATCTCTTGTACACAAACACTTTCACTTTATTACTAAAATTACAATTTACTTTTACTTTTGTTACTTGGGTACTCTTAAAAGTAACTACTTTTTACTTTTACTCAAGTACTGTTTGAATGGGAGACTTTTTACTTTTACCGGAGTAAGTTTTTGATAGAATATTTTTACTTTTACTCAAGTATGACTTCCGAATACTTTTTACACCTCTGCTTCTGATAGATAAGACTGTAACCCATTATCTATCTGAAGATACAACAAGGCTTCAACAAACTCACATCCTTATTTCTTTTCCTCACTTCATGTGAGAGGAGGGCTTTGGGTTAACCTGTATTTATGTTTTCTGTAATAAACTTGTTATTTCTTCATCTGTGAATCCTGGGATTTACTAAAACCACTACTTTGCTATAGCTACCAAGTAGAGACAGTTGTCATGATGTCCTTAAATTTTAGATTAAACAATTAACATTTAAAAGAGCAGAAAATCCAGTGCCTAGTAAACTGGATGAGAATTGGAGTTGATATTCTGTACAAAATCTTCCAAATAATTGAAATGACACTGAAATTGTACAGAGGCTGTAAGTGAAGGTACTCACAGTGGACGTTCACAGTGAACCCTTCAGATCGGGTCTCTCTATACTCTCTTACAGCACAGGAGTAGTCTCCAGAGTCTGTACAGGAAACAGGATTCAAGCGCAGTGTCTTGTTGGGTGTCTGTGTGTGAGAGATGGGCCGGCCATTCTTAAACCAGGTGATCTGTGTCTGTGTGGAAGAGCAGCTCCCTGTGTCACAGGTCAGGGTCACAGCGTCTCCTTCTCTCACTGTCCCATTCACTCCTGATGAGTTCATCTTCACCTGTAGCTCTGATGGAAATTAAAGGGTTCATGAAGACCAGTCAATGTGAGATTAGACACCTTTGATTACTTCTGAGAATCCCCAAGTATGTATGAATATTATTCTGTCACTGTCCAAACATTTTAATTCAGGGCGGCCTTTTTAAAGAATGTATAGTTTTTGATTTACAGGATGTCAGCAAATAAAACAATTCTTAATATGATCTTGTGATCTTTGTGGAGGTGCAACAAAAGCTCTACAGTAAGATGTCTTCGTTGCATATTCCTTCAACTTGAACTTGAAATAAAAAAATAATAATAATCATAAGGGCATCCTCATGAGTGACATTCACAAATATTTAATATTGTTTTGAAGGGTTTATATGAACGCCATGACATTGTGTTGTAGTGTGCAAGTATATGTGCAAAGATACACAGCATTCGAGAATCCAGTATTGCTTAAACAGCAGTCCAGTAGCATGAAGCAAATTATTTTAACGAGCCTTGACAGATAAAGCAGTTGGGATCAAAACCTCTAATTTGTAATGGAGAATAAATCTACAGATATCACTTAAAAGTAGGAAAGACTGTGATTGGTTATTTGACAAATAAGAGTCATTGAAACGCTCTTGTATTTTAATGCATGTGCTGATTTCAGTTTTGGCTGATCAGCTACTGATATTGTGAAATGTGTTTTCTTCACATAGTAAATTTAGATCTTCACAGTACATTTGTAGCCTTAATTAAAACATCTTATTACAACATATATGTGGTTCCATGGATCAAGCAACTTCCTTAAAGTTTAAATCTGCTGGATTTTTCTCAACAAGACATACAAAGTGACTGGTTTCAGTTCAGCAGGCATGGCAACAGCGCAAATCAAACCCATTTAGATAAGGCATCACATGATATGTGGGTTTATAAATGTTGTGCAGGCCTTCTCAATTCCCGGGGCACCACCAGTGGCTTCATTAGGGGTGGGTTACCAGGGCTTCAGCCCCAAACATTTTGTGTTCAGCCCAATTATTTCTTCTTTTAATTTTATACCAGAATGATTTGTACAATATCACATGCATCAAATGCGCTGTATACTGCAAGAAGCCCCATCTGCTCATGATGCCTGCTGTGATTGGTCGATCATGTCCACAGATACATTTTATATCTGTGAACATGTCTATCAAATTTCACAACGCAGAGACTAGAAACAGCACCTCCCAGCAGCAGCAGTGGTGGCGTTGCAACTTCCCAGAGGACTACAGAGGTGGACCCAAGTGCAAGCTCACCACCAGAGGAAGCAAGGCTAACAATACAAAGGGGAAATCCAAAAGAGGAGGTTGAAAGACAGTCCATGGGTCAGTAGATGGGGCAAACAGGCTGAAACAGACAATCCAAAGGGGTGGTCGAAAAAGCAAAGGCTGGAGGTCAGGAACAAAGGAAAGTAAATAGACTGAGGTAATGCTTAGAAATACTGCAATGAAGAAGATAAGACTTAGCACTGACAACAAGGGGTTTTTATGCAGAGCTGAAGGAAGCAAGAGGAGAAGAGGGGAAGAGCTTGACCAATGGGACTAGAGGGCTGTTAGGGCAAGTGCACATGGAATGTAGGAATGTCAAAGGGGTGATTGTGTGGTTAGTATTCAGGTGAACAGGTGAATTGTGGATGGCAGGTGTGATATGTGGGTTGCTGTTCACTAGAAATACAGTTAATCTCTGCAGCCAGTCAGACTAGCGTAGCTAACATACATCCCAATACAAGCAGAACCAAAGTCCAATGGATAGATACAAATTGTCATTAAAATTATGTTCATCCTTACAAATGCAGCACAGAGTATAGCTAGTTATATGTAGGGCCGTATTAAATCCTTTTCATTATTTCCAATTTTCAGATTTGTTTTTCCTGATTTCTGTTTTAAAAATATACAACGTGCTTCATACACTGAGAGTGACAAGCTAGAAAAAACTTTTACCTTTCAGAAAAAGGAGAACAAATTCATAAATTGAAATCAAAGGAACATTGTAAACATTTCTAATTTCTGGACATTGTGTTGTGTCTCAACTTGATATGTATTTAAATGTTTCAATAATCCATCCCTTAGTCCCAAATACATATATTCCATTCCAGATTTCATAACAGTCTGCACTTCCCTAGATGTTTTCAACAATGTGTGTGCAGTACTTGGCAGATCAGAATGTCCAAGGAGATTTTCAACAGCATTATGCTTTATTCGAAATGTTGTTGCCCACTTTACCAACTCATCAATTTCCTTAGGGTCAGAATCAGGTGATACTGTTGAATGTTTGCTCCAACATTCAACACTATTGAGGACTTGTTGATCAAGAAGACTGTTATCTTGAGGTTCATTTCTGCTCACATAAGCTTCGTTCAGTAGGTGTAGAGAATGAAGGTGAAGCATTGTTTTCTACAAAATCATTGTAATCTGTAACTGAGTCTTCAGTCTCAGAAGTGTGATGCTTGCGACGACCAAGTTTTCTAGCAACAGACATCCAGTGTCAATTATACTGCCTATGAGTTCTCTTCATATCTGTAGTCTGTTTATGGATAACAAAACCATTAGATTGACGTTTAGTGTATTTAAAAGTAAATAAAGATATTTAAGATTGTTAGATTACGGTGCCACTCAATTTATAGCTGTTAAATGTACTTTAATGTCTAAATTAATAAATATACTAAAACAAACCAATAATATTTTAAGTACTTTGCTTTGGCAACAACTATAATGATAAAATAATTACACTACTGATAAAAGTTTTAAGATATTAATGTTAATAGTAGTAGTAATAATCATCATCATCTTCATCAACAACAATATTTCACAGTGCTATTACTCTTATTGTAGTAGCTTTTTGAACTTAATCCATGGCTGGCAATTACTAAAATAGCTGTATAGTCATCGGTGGGATTATGCAAATTAGCATGAGGAGTTATGGGAACTATTTGCTTATTTAGACAATCTTTACATTGTTTTATTTATGTATTTATTTATTTAAGTTTATACATATGTTTTGTTCTGGTGTAGCAGTGTGGAAGGGATAAGTATATTGTTTAAGCACCTGTTGTGTGAAACGGATGTGAAAAGGAGGAAGTGGAGGAGGAGAGTAAGATGGAGAAGGAATAAAGCCACATGTTTGATTCTCCACACATGTACCTATTATTATTGTCTATAATCAGTCCCAGTGTCTTTGATACTACACTGGTATTGTGTCTGTATTTAAAAGTAGGTTGAATTCACCCTTTCTTCGAAGCTTGGCAGTTTTTGCAAACAATAGCTCTTCTGGTGGAGACTGGAAAAAATGAGTTAGTTATGTGCAGAGTACAATGCTTGCATATGGTTAGGTGTCCATTTTACTTTGTGATCAGAACATCAGTAGTTCTCATATTTTAATTGAGTTACTATTGTACAGTTCCAGGATTGCCAACCATAGATTAATAGGTTTTACTGATATGACTGACTTAGTTAAGCTATTTTTACTGACATGCCATATTTTTTACTGACACCCCTATTTTGGTCTTAAAAAAGTGTGAAAATAAAATATATATACTCACCCTATGGTGCAGAGCTGCCCTGTTGACTTTTGTACAAGGAAATTAGCTATTCTTGATTAGCTTTAGAAAATGCATAATGCTTCATGCTGCTACCATGGCTCCGCACATCCCTAACACCACCAGAAGCAATAGAAAATTACTTTTTGCACCACACGCAGTATGCATTTCTACAGTTATCTGTGGCCAAACTTATCCATTGCATAAAGTTGCAGTCCTTTGTTCAAGCCAATTGCAATTTGTTAGGAGGATTTTCGTTCAAATTTTCAGATTACATGTTTTTAACCATCAGAGGACTGAGACAATTTTTCCAGTTTTTACTACTTTTGAATTGTAGTTGATTTTATATCTATTGTTTCAGAACAGCCTCTGCTAAAATATTTTTTCTTGTATAATGTACTTATTAGACAGTATTTGAGTGGACAATGTGCAATAAAGTAAAAAACAAAAACAAAGAAAAGCATGCCAGGCACTTTTGTTATATACTCTGCTGACCTTACAGTGCTCTCAGTTCCTGCTCAAAGCAGCAGGGCTATATTGAGGGTTTGCTGTGTCCAGAGGGGCAATTGGCAAAGGTGTGTGATTGTTCTGCCTGTGATTCAGTGCACTGTTTCATACAGTGGCACCCCAGGGGGGCTGGCAGGGGTAAATCTGGGCGAAGACGGTGTCCAATCTGGATCAGATTCTGTTTTCCATTGCTTGGAAAAACCCCCCATCTATTTTCCCTCTCTCTATCTATCTATCTATCATTAAATACAGCAACATGACCAAGAAAGGAATCTGCTCTTTTTAAAAGTCTTTTAACCACTTGAAAGAAGAGGCTGAGAAGGAGAAAACAACATTCCCTACACCTTCCCCACCCCAAGAGCACCGACCCTGAGGATCCAGCTCCAAGTTTATTAATTAATGATTAATTATTGCAAGTAAAATCAACCAAATGACTAAAAATTAGATGCACCTATGGATGTATTTAACAATATTCTTTCTAAAATATATTACATTTAATTAGATTAACCGTGCTGGCTAAATGTTAATGCTTCAAATTGTTGTCCTCTCCAGAACTCTAAATATACAATACCGGTCAAAAGTTTTAATAACACCCCCATTTTTCTAATTTTTATTGAAATGTAAGCAATTCAAGTCCATTGAATAACTTGAAGGTAAGTGGTAAACTGCCAGAGGTCCAAAAAAAAGTTTAGGTTACCAAAAACTAAAAATAATGTACATTTCAGAGTTATATACTGTGTTCCAACACCCTCTTAGCATTATTTGTCAGTGTTACGCGCAGCTCCTGTGTATAGAAGTGACTCTGTATTCCTACAATGTGCACATCGTTTGAAAGCTTATTCTCTTGGCTTCCAGTGCATTTCTTTCTGAAACACATCTGATTTACAGTTTCTGTGTCTCCCGCATCATTCATAGCCTGGGGGGTTACACAGAGAAGTTCAGATCCAATGATGTGAAATCGTTGTGTATTAGTACACAGTCAACAGAGTTTTCCATCTTGACATTTTGAGCTCTCTACAGGTTTGTGTTGTGTTGTGTTGTGTTGATCAGTAGAATGTCATAATTGTCAATATTTTCTGAGATTTTGTATCCCCCCATGCCCCCATTTCAGAATGCATAATCAGAATGCTTCACAACATTAGAAAGCTGAGAGTCTCAGCTTTCATGGGATACCAAACACTTGCTAAACAACACAACAGTGAAGCCCTTTTAAGGGTACCAGAGGGGTTTCTCAGCTTAAGGGGTTACATTTTGTTAAACAAAACGATTGCATGATGTATTTTTTATCTCCAATTGTTTATTTGTTCTATGCTTTCACTTCAGAGTACATTGAGACATTAAACTGCAACAATTTCAATAAAAACTGGAACAATGGAGGTGTTCTAAAACTTTTGGCCGGTAGTGTACATATATCAAACTAACAAAGGGGTGCTATACAAATGCAAACATGCATAGCATAGCATTAACAAAGACAAAATACCTAGACATTTCAAACTACCTATTTCAAATATACCACATGGAAACAGAGGGTGTTGATTAGAGGAGTCACTTCTAACTGGAGTGAGGTTGTTAGTGGAGTTCCACAGGGATCAGTACTAGGGCCTTTGCTTTTTCTAATCTATATTAATGATCTGGACTCTGGGATAGTTAGCAAACTTGTCGAATTTGCAAATGATACTAAAATAGGTGGCTCAGCAGATACAATCTGAGCAGCACAGGTTATTCAAAGGGACTTAGTTGTGGACAAGTGCAAGGTATTACATGCAGATAAAAATGTCCATATAATTACACTATGGGAGGAATAAAACTGGAAGAAGTAATGTGTGAGAAAGACCTAGGAGTTTATGTGGAATCATCACTTTCACTTTCATCACAAACAATGTGGGGCAGCAATAAAAAAGGCAAACAAAATGTCAAAAGTGTAGAATTGAGAACAAGGGCAGTGATGTTCAGACTGTACAATGCACTAGTTAGAGCTCATCTGGATACTGTGGACAGTTCTGGGCTCCACACTTCAAGAAAGATATCGCTGCTCTAGAGGCAGTTCAGAGGAGAGCAACCAGACTTATTCCAGGTCTGAAGGGAAAGTCCTACTGAGAGACTGAGGACCTGAACCTTTTCACCCTGGAACAGAGGAGACTACGTGGGGACTTGATTCAAGTCTTCAAAATCATGAAAGGCATCGACCACATCAAACCAGAGGAGCTTTTCCAGATCAGCAGGGACACACGCACCCGGGGACACAAATGGAAATTGGGCTTCAAGGCATTCAAGACAGAAAACAGAAGACACTTCTTTACACAGAGAGGCATCACAATCTGGGAACATTAAAAAACATACTGGATAGGATCCTTGGATCACTTAGATATTAATGGACACCAAACGAGCACGATGGGGCGAATGGCCTCCTCTCGATTGTAAACTTTCTTATGTTCTTCATTTTGCAGACTTGGTTTAGGGATTCGGTACATGAGTGTCAGGTTTTGGTGATTGCATTTCAAGTTCCAATTTTAGTGTGTAAACAATTGGGAAAAACTGTAGTGCTGTGCATTCACAGCACAGAGTGCCAGATGTTGTGTTTATCTGCTTTATTGACCCATCGCTGCTTCTCGCAGGCCCGTCCTGCTCTTCCACCTCCGGTTTCTCTTCAGTTTCAGACACTGTGATTGGCTCCGGTGCCTCTCGCGCTGCCCGCCCATCCCGGAAGCCACACCCTCAGAACAGGCTCCTCCCCGCTCGCAGGTCCTCACATTTTGGATTTAATTCAGCGAGCTGAGCTGCGAGATGCCCTCCTGCGAGTCTTCTGCAGCTTTTCGTGATCGCACTTTGCAAACATTTTTGATTTAATCCTGCCCCATGACTGGTTGTGCCACCTGATATGCTCAGTAACAATTGATTATCACAAAACAACAAGAAAGAAGTGAATGCATTTAATTCTGGTTTCTTTTGGCTTTTAACTCACCCCCATTTTCGCTTGCTTTAAACTTCTTAGATTAACTTTTGGGATTTTTTTTTTATTACATTTTTAATATGGACATTATAAGGAATACAGGTATGTGACACCAATCAAATGAAAATAGACTAACAGTACTATAATTTTCTGCATAGTTGATTATGATCAGACAAACTATATTACACTACTACCAATGTTTTTTTCACAAAAACAGACATGGTTTTTGAAATTTACTGTATGAAAGGTGATGTGTGCACAGGATCTTCCTCTTTTGCCTCTTCGCTGGACCTGAGAGAGTGAGACTCCTGGTGTCTGTGTCACGGGTGGTCTGGTGGCAACAGTCGCCCTCTACACTCCCCCACGCAGGCTCGGATCATGATCTCAGCACACCCACCACAGACACAGGGCAGGAAGGCTGTGTGAGTTTTACAATATGGAACCGATGCTAAAATGCCTTTAATAATCTGGGCAATAAAACTAATTCTTAAAGCAAATAAGAAGAATTGCTTAAAACAAATTACTAATTACTAATTAAACTAAATCTAATAAAAGAAACCAAAATCCTATCTAATAAAATAATGCCTCCTTTCCCCAATACCAAATAGAATAGCAGCATTAATGAAATGTGCAAAGATGTAAGCACCCAGGGCTGGATTAACAAATACTGGGCCCCTGGATGCCTTATGGGTTAGGAAGAACCATCACTAAAACCTGCTGGACCAATGGAGACCCAGGATCCACGCCTCCCTGTAAATCCCACCTTCACAGCAAAACAGCGTAAAAACTCGTAAAAAAAAAAACGAAAGCAAAGAAACAGGTGGTGAATGCGAGGCTCACAGCATCGCAAGCAAACACAGGGGCTGCAGGTGAGTTTAGCTCTCAATTTAACATTATTTGCTTTCAAGTTTGTTTGTTTTTTGCTTTCGCTGTATTTTTTTTTGTTTACAATTCTATACATTTTGCTTTTGATTTTTTTTAACATACATTTTTTCTCAACTTTTTTTTTTTGTTGTTTACAATTTTTTTTTTAATTCGTTATAAGCAACCTCCAGGATGTAGAGTGGTGATCACAAGACAACTTTTGCAGCTAAAATCAGCAACTAAATCGCGTATAGCCTGTAAAAAAACAATCAATTGCAGCACAAGCAATCTGATCAACTATAGATATACTTTACCCATGTATCAAGCACCAATGAGCACAATAAGTGTCCTGCCAAAGTAGCATTTAGGCCATGTGTCCACCAAAGTGTTTTTTGCAGGAGAAAATGCCAGGCTCTCTTCTGAAAACGCCCAGCTGGGAGTGCTTGAGACCGCTTTGGAGCCGGTCTATGTGGGTTCATAAGATTTTCAGGAGAGACACAAATTACCAGGAGGCCATCAGCTGGGAGGAACTTCTCTCCATTTGCTGAGGTAGCATATGTGTAAAGGTGGAAGAAGTATTCAGATCTTGTACTTACGTTTAAGTATATGGGCATTTTTCTGATCAGCTGGCTGAGTCTAGCTGACTGCTGCTTACCTGGTGGACCCATGGCGAACAAAATGTTCCTCCAAGCATTCATTTTCATGTTAATGTTGTGGTAGTCCGGGGATATCATCTGGCACAGACATGAATACTCGGAGACCAGCAATATTAACTTCTCCTACATTGTTGTTCAGTCATTGTACAAGTAGGATGTCACGGTTGGTCGGTGTATTTGTCCCACCCCTCCTCCACCACCATTGGACGTCTAGATTAAAAGTGACAGTTGAAAAAAGTTGAAAATGTTTCAACTCTCTGCGACCAGAAAACAATGCCCAGCGCTTAGCGTGGAATAGACACACAGTGCCTCGCCACGCTGCTGGCTTTTTAAATACGCGGTGCTCCCATTGCAAACAATTACGCTGGCCTCAGGAAAAAACGCTTTAGTGGACACACGGCCTTACCAGGCAATGATGTAATCACTTTCTTAACTAAGGGCCGGATTAAATCAAAACTTTGACGCACCTGCTAATAGAAAACTACAGAACTGTATTCAGTTGCGGCTTAATTTTTAGTAAGATGCCACTTTCTTCTAATCATAAATGTAACCGCTATGATGTACAGGTTTGGATTTTGCTATTAGCGAGTGGGTCAAGGTTTTGATTTAATACGCCCCTAAGGCCAGTATCACTATTGATACGAATGACAACACATGTCAATAAGATCCCAATTTGTGCCATTCTTCTCAACCCAGTCTCACAACAGTAATTAAATCATATAGTACATACCGGTAGCGAGCATAACAAACATCTGTGTGACATCTGTGTCTTTGCAATCAAACAAAACTGCATATTTCGGTTGGCTGGCTGCACCTTTAGTGTGGTCCACCACCATTTTCACTGAATTTATCTGTGTGTCATATTAGTTATTATTAACTAATCGAGCATTCTGTTCCATCCATGCACCAGAGGTTCAGTTTCACTTTCACAAAAATCAGCTTTTAAAAATAATAGTTGTATAGTGCCTTGTATTATTTGAATGCTTGCTGTGTTGTTGTTTTTTTGTCCACAGGACCCTTTTCCTTCACAGTTAGCCTCAGCAGTAAATCTGAAGCAAGGCTGCCTGGTCTAAGCCTGTGTCTGTTGTAGGTGGAGATGCACTTACAGCGGCCAGTGACGCTATGCTCTCCACTTGTCGCAGCGGCATCCCAGTTGCTGTGTGCCTCTCAGTACTCACACTGACCCACTGTACGCTTATTGTAACGCATGTATGTGGTGCTTGGCGAGATGGAGAGACCCCACTCCTCTTGCCCCCGCCGTTATGCCGCTTACGGCCACTGCACCTTGGCCGCATGGTGTGGGAAGGTCCTGTGCCCCATCTGTCTGGGCACCGACAACCTGCTACAGCACGCCAGCGCCATGCTCTAGGTTCGAGTGCCCTCCCGCTCCTTCCGGACCTCCTCGATGAGCTGAGAACTACCTGGGACAACCCAGCGATGGCAGGAGAGGCCTATGCCAGAATGCAGGGTGCTGCTGAAACAGGCCTGGTGGATTTCCCGCAGATTAACACCATTGCCGCACTGGTGTTAATGGAGCGCATGTATTGACTCGATCTTTTCAAATGACCAAGATAGAGTCAGGGGGACAGTAGTTAGAGAACCAATGGCAAATTGTGATCACAATATGGTTAGCTTTGAGGCATTCTTTCAAAAAACAAGGTCCAAGTCTAAAACAATGGTCTACAATTTTAGAAAAGCAAACCTTGAAGGTATGAGACGGCACTTAGAAGAGGTAGACTGGAGCACATTGGATACAGAGTCAGTTGAAAATGGATGGGTATATTTTAAGAATATACTACTTGAGGCTCAGGAGCAATTTGTACCAAAACTTAGCAAATTGAGGAACAAAAAACACTGGCCAAAATGGTTTAATAGAGGTATGCAAAAAAATATAAAGAGGAAGAAAATACAAAAGCGCATACAAAAGGGATGGTGACGAAACAAAATACATAGAATATGTTGAGCTGCAAAGAGATCTTAAGAAAGGGATGAGGAAAGCAAAGAGGGAAATAGAAAGAAACATAGCTCTTGGAGCTAAAACCAATGCAAAGAGCTTTTTTCAATATTACAACAGCAAGCGGTCAATAAAGGAGGAAGTGAAACAGATAAAGCGCAAAAATGGAGGTATCTTGTAAAACGAACAAGATGTGGCAAATATTCTAAATGAGTATTTCACAGAGGTTTTTACAAAAGAAAAGACAGATAATGTGCCACAGGTTGACAATCAGTCCAGTCAAACCCTAAGAGAGATCAGGATAAATGAGGAGGAGGTACTAAAGGGACTAGCAGAATTAAAAACAAACAAATCACCTGGGCCAGATGGGATATTTCCAACAGTAGTTAAAGAAATGAGGGAAAATATTTATTATTTATTATTTATTTATTCCAAATGACACTTAGAACAGGGGATGTGCCAACTGACTGGAAGACAGCAAATGTCAAACCAATCCACAAGAAAGAGGACAAAACTGAGCCAGGAAATTACAGACCAATCAGTCTCACCTGCATCACCTGTAAAATGTTGGAAAAAATGATTAAACAGAAAATAGAGGAGCATCTCAATGAAAAACATATTCTTGGAGATAGTCAACATGGGTTTAGACGAGGAAGATCATGTCTTACTAATTTATTAGAATTTTTAGAACATGCAACTGCAGCTGTAGATCAGGTGAAAGCATATGATATGATATACTTAGATTTCCAATAAGCTTTTGATAAGGTTCCACACCAAAGACTGATCCTCAAATTGGAAGCTGTAGGCATTCAGGGTAATGTAAGTAGATGGATTATGAACTGGTTGATGTCTAGGAAACAGAGGGAGTCGATTAGAGGAGTCGCTTCTAACTGGAGTGAGGTTGTTAGTGGAGTTCCACAGGGATCAGTACTAGGGCCTTTGCTTTTTCTAATCTATATTAATGATCTGGACTCTGGGATAGTTAGCAAACTTGTCAAATTTGCAGATGATACTAAAATAGGTGGCTCAGCAGATACAATCTCGGCAGCACAGGCTATTCAGAGGGACTTAGATAATATTCAGTTGTGGGCGACACCTGGCAAATGAAATTCAATGTGGACAAGTGCAAGGTAATACATGCAGGTAACAAAAATGTCCACTATAATTACACTATGGGAGGTACAGATATAGATGAAGTAACGCATGAGAAAGACCTAGGAGTCTATGTGGACTCCTCACTTTCTCCATCCAAGCAATGTGGGGAAGCAATAAAAAAGGCAAACAGAATGCTAGGGTATATTGTCAAAAGTGTAGAATTTAAAACAAGGGAACTAATGTTAAGACTGTGCAATGCTCTAGTTAGACCTCATCTGGAATACTGTGAACAGTTCTGGGCTGCACACTTCAAGAAGGATATTGCTGCTTTAGAGGCAGTTCAGAGGAGAGCAACCAGACTTATTCCAGGTCTGAAGGGAATGTCCTACTTGGAGAGACTGAGGGACTGAACCTTTTCACCCTGGAACAGAGGAGACTACGTGGGGACCTGATCCAAGTCTTCAAAATCATGAAAGGCATCGACCACATCAAACCAGAGGAGCTTTTCCAGATCAGCAGGGACACGCGCACCCAGGGACACAAATGGAAATTGGGCTTTAAGGCATTCAAAACAGAAAACGGGAGACACTTCTTTACACAGAGAGTAGTCACAATCTGGAATAAACTACCCGGTGATGTGGTTGAAGCTGAAAGTTTGTGAACATTTAAAAATACACTGGATAGGATCCTTGGATCACTTAGATATTAATGAACACCAAATGAGCACGATGGGTCGAATGGCCCCCTCTCATTTGTAAACTTTCTTATGTTCTTATGTTCTTATGTTCTTATGTTCTTATGGTCTCCCTACCTCTGTTGTCCGTGGAACCACATGACCTGGCCCAAACAGGCAGTGTCACGTCACAGAGACCCTGCTCCG
Source organism: Amia ocellicauda (assembly GCF_036373705.1). Taxonomy (NCBI): domain Eukaryota; kingdom Metazoa; phylum Chordata; class Actinopteri; order Amiiformes; family Amiidae; genus Amia; species Amia ocellicauda. The sequence goes on along the minus strand of NC_089854.1, from coordinate 1,780,989 downwards.
GAAGGCTTTCAAGGCTGGATCCCAAGTGGCGTGCCTCTGTAACACCAGCCCCACCCCCTATCGCAGAGATAGCGGTGGCGGCCGACCTGCTGGTCTCTGTGATGCATCATGGGGCAAGGGCAACTATGCACTCCTTGGCGGCCAATTTGCTGGCACACTGCCAGCTCTGGCTGTCAAAGTCAAGATGGGTCCCTGAGATAGACAGGACCTGCCTTATGGATGCCTTCATTTCACCGGGCTTCACTTTTGCTGATGTGCACCCTCCAGGAGAGAGAGCAATCCCTACAGCTGGACTGGATTTACCCTGTTGCACCCCAGGCTCAGCAGCACAGGCAGCCCACGGGAGCTCGACGGCAGGGTGGCCCACCAACCCCGGCTCCCAGGCAGCAGCCCAGGCACCAGCACCACCCTCTGCCGACCTCTGTCAATGCATTTCCAGCAGGCAGGTGCCCTCCCATAGCTCCCCGCCCTGGCCCACAGCAACCCATGGTGGCTCACAGCAGGAGGACACCTGGTGCACCCCCACCGCCTACCTCGGCTGAGCCTTGGCCCTGAGACATTCCAGCAGCCACTGGCCCACCCATACAACCCCCAGCAACTCTCCAAATGGCAAAACTGCACCAAGGACTCTTGGGTGGACCAAATTATATCAGTTGGCTACTCCCTGCAGTTTCAGACACGACCACCCCCCTTCCAAGGAATGGTGTGGACAACAGTGAGGGACCCGTTGCAGTGTGTGGCACTTTGCGTTGATATCACGGCTCTCCTGAAGAAGCAAGCAATCCGCTAAGTGCCCCCTCCCGGGCATCACGAGGGATTCTATTCCCCATACTTCCTAGTGCCCAAGAAAGATGGCAGGATCTGCCCCATCTTGGATCTGAGACGCCGAACCGCCATCTCAAGGTGTTGCACAAAATGCTCAACCTGCAAACCATGTCCCAGGCCATCAATCCCAGCGATGGATAGCAAGAGAGGAAGATCCATTGCAGATGTTACCTTTTATACAAACAGGAAGTGGGAAGGGACCTGTTTGAGTGACGGGCTCAGGGGCCAATGGTAACTTTGGTAGAGTGACATTTCAATCGGGTTCCTATGGACGTGTGCAGAAACCCCTCCCCCTTGGGCAGTGCTTCCTTTTTCAGATAACATTTGCAACCTATCAATTTCAAGACAATAGTTAGCAGTGTGGGCCCTTCAGATACCAGCTAAACTAAGTACCTTGTCATGAGACATGTCGCTTTCACTCTGTAGTTGATATATAGGAGATATATGTTGTGAATTATTAAAGACATTTTAAAGTGAATGTAAATATCCGAACCTAATAAAAAAAAAATGTAATGGTTTAATGTCATTCAGGGCCAGTAGATCTACATTAAGACTCTGCTATTGTCAACATGTGACAGAGAACCACCCCCCCATCTCTCATAGTCCGTGTCAATTCAGAAAGCCGGGTCCTTGTCACCGAGGAACATGGAAGGAACTAAAGATGCATCAACAGCACTGACTTTGAGACCTGTTTCAAGAATTAACTATTTTTATCCCTGTTGCCATGCAACATTTGACCAAGAAAAAGAAAAAATAAAGACTGAAAAAAGAGAAGTTGACAGGAAGTTGTTTTGTGTGTGAGTGGGGTGGTAAAACTGCTTTATCAGCTTCTCTTCAGCTCTTCCCTGTCGGTCAGTCAGTATCAGAGCAGAGTCTGAGTGCAGGAGCTCTCTTCACCCGGGACAGAGGACGACTCCACTGGACAGCACAGGGGTCTGTGAGTTATACAGCGGGGGGCTGCTGTTGTTCTCCCCTTTTCTCAGACAATAGGACGGGCCAGCTGTGCACTGGCGTACGCATCAGCTATGTGTTGAGCTGAATCTAATTTCACATCTTAGTGCTAATGATCGTTATATTAATTAATGAAGAGTTTGTATAATTTTGACTACGACAGAGAGAAATATTTCATTGTGCAATTGTGTTGAATTGATTTGTAGATAGTTGCTGTGGGACTGAATACTATTTGACTGTTTTTCATTTCTCATGATTGGTGAAAACAAACATGCTCATATGTGATCATGCCTGTAAACAACTCCTGCACAACACTGTGACTTCACAGTCCAACAATACTGCACTTCTTACTGATTTATTCTAATCACTTTCTTAATGAAAATTCTGGAATATATGGCTCATCATTGTGCTGTTTCTCTATTTATGAAGCAACACAGGAAGTGTTTACACTGTGTGCCTACAGCTCCTGTTTCCTGTGTGTCTGCAGTGACCCCTATAGAAGGTGGTCCGACTCCTCATCACTGACAGAGAGCAGAAGGACAGAACTGACGCTGCAGCGATGGGTGTGGAAGAGACACTGCGCTTACTGGGGGCCACTCTGCTCCTCCTGCCTGGTAACACTGACTTCTGTCACACTGTTTCACACACTGCACTAGAGAGCACAGTCTATTTTAACTGTTTCTTAAAACAATAACACTGTATTTTAAGTATCCATTATAAACAATCTATCGACATGTTATTAATTATGTTATGAATTGTTATATATAATATAATATATTATTAAACTTTGTTTTGCTATAACACTTTATAATATATGTAATAACATACTTTATAAAAGGTATTATAGCATGACATTTACACGCCAACATCAATATAATATTATAATCTGCCATGTCATTTATTAGCTGCTATAAAATATGTTACAATGCGTTTTAATTACATTTAAGAAACCTACTTTATATGATATAGCTCTAACTATAAGGTAAGCTTATAAGTACCATTTATAAATAATTGTAACTGACATATCTCTGAATAATGATATGTTTTTGCTTTAACTATTCTATGATATAGTATATCATTTTATTCTATTTGTGTATTTGACGTTACATTGCCAGGTATGCTGAAGCATTGCTGAATTCTCCTTGTTTGTAGCCATCTAATACATTTTAAGGTCATTTTGGTGGTTACTTTACTTTCAATCTTATTTAGCGGCTTCTCAAGTGAAAATTTCCACCAAGCAATGTCCATTGCCTGAAAAAACAGAAAACGTGTTTTAGTTGGATGTGTGACGACATTAAAAGGACTTCCAACTGGACAAGTCCCTCTAAATTTCATTCTGGTATTCTGACTGAAAATGCAACAAGATGTTAGACTTAGAAGCCACAGTGATTGCATGTGACTATGATGTTGTAGGAGTGACGGAAACATGGCTTACAGAAAATGATAAGGATGAACACATTTTTTTTTATTATTAAACCTTTATTTAACCAGGAAAGGCTCATTGGGATTAAACATCTATTTTCCAAGAGCATCCTGGCCAAGACAGGCAGTACTCTAATCATATGAAAAACTAAAATCACAGCCATAATTTACAATCATAGAAACACCAATTTAAAAACTTTGACAAGTCAAGGAATCGGCCTCAAAATCCCTCATCAATGATTTAAAAACACCAAGAGGGATACGTTTTTCCAATTTAAATCTATCTTGTAAGGCTTTCCAAGCTGATGGGTTAGAGTACATGAAAGCCCTTTTTCCAAAATCCATTCTAACATTTGGGACAGTTAACAAAATAATGTCCTGTGAACGTTGACAGTACCCACCACATTTTTAAGAAAAAAAATGCATAAATATGAAGTGACCAGTGACCTATGCCCTGTTTCCACTGGCGGATGCGTCCGTGTTTTGTGGACAGTTAACAATCTGGTTCTAGACGTGTCCGTAAGCGTCCGTCCCCACTGAGGACATGATTCGCTTTCAGAATTGGAGGTGTGTGCTTGACTTGTTACTTGTTACACAGACAGGGAAGAGAGCAGATACATTGTGTCACAAGATATAATCTCAAGTGCTGTGTGCTATCACAAAGAAATTACAGTTTTATTAGCAACATGGAGTGAAATCCATGTACAGAGACAATGACTGCTTACAGTTAATATCAGTGCATTAAACACTTGGATTTCACAGGACCAGTGCAGTGCCTGACTAGTTAAAATAAACATTATTAATATTTTATGAACAGCTGGTCAATGTTTCAGGCTGTGTTTTGTGAATGGTGTGCAGGACAATCCGCAGACAATCAGTATGAAGGCGAACACGATTCAGTTAACATGCCCATTTACAAGTTAAAGTAGTGAATAAATAAATACAGCAGATCTGGGTTTCCCTCTAAAACATTAAGGGCTAGTTTAATAAATGCGTCCATAAACGCCATGACTGAGACGCGCACTTTAGTTAAATTATAACCAGCTATATTGTAGCTGGATGATTAATGGTGAAACGTGTGTATTTTGTTTCAACTGTAACTTGCCCTGGTTAAGGACGTCTGATAAGTAAATTATAAATAATTCAGCAAAAAGTATTGTTTGCGGTTACAAATCTGTAGTAAGAGTAATAAATTAAGGGAGTCACGCTGTGCCATTTAAAATACATATATACTAGCAGAAATGATGACGATAATAATAACAATACATATTTGCTATTTAGTATTATTGTTGCACATGGACACGTATTCTTATGTGAACATGCTTGTCTGAATATGTTGTCTACACGTTTAGCTCTTCCTAATATCTCTGAACAGAAATGTGTATTTATTACGCTGTTTACAATCATGTAAAGCACAAAGAATAAAATAGACACACAAGTACTCTCCACGTCAGGCTGTGTCACTCGTAGTGTTGTTCTCTGTCTTTGTTTTTAAAATGAAACACAAACCAAACCCATAGTCGCTGCTCCTCCATCAGAGGGACGGACTTCACAACAGCCTGGTTTTACAGAAAAAGCTCTGGGACGCGTCTGAGGACGGACACATCTGGCATGGCATGGCACGACACGACGCTTAAGCCAGTGGAACCAAGGCACTAGTCTGCGGGTGACTAGGGAAGGCCAGCCAACCCCAGCATATAAAGTGCAATGGTGTGTAAGAGCTTTGCAGTTTAAAATAAATCTCAGTACTCCATGGTAAAGGGTGTCAATTGATCTCAAACACTGAGCAGAAGCATTCATATATAAAATATCACTGTTGTCCAGTATAGTCATAAAAGTAGCTGAAACAAGTCTCCTTTTAGCTTTAAAAGAAAAACGAGCCTTATTCCTAAAATAAAATCCCAACTTCAATTAAAATTCCAAGATATTTATATGAAGTTACTGCCTCAATCTCATTCCCCTAATAAGTAGTAATAAATGGAAGATTCAGCAGTCTATATATTGCTTCGGAGAACACCATTAGTTTGGTTTTGTCCGCATTAAGAATGAGATTCAATTGACACAAGGTATGTTGAACAGCATTAAAAGCAGTTTGCAAATTCTGAAATGCTTTCACGAAAGTCGTGGCACAACAATAAATAACAGTGTCATCTGCATAAAAGTGAAGTTGGGCATTTTGCACATTTTTGTCTAGTTTATTTATATAAATAGTGAATAGTGAGTAAGAGAGGACCAAGTACCAAGCCCTGGGACACACATTCAAAACAGACAATTAATCAGATGCGAGCCCATTAAATTGTGTGTATTGAGTTGTATTACACAGATAGTTAGCAAACCATGAAACAGCATGCTGAGAAAGACAATCTCTGTTTCAGTATAGCAAGATCCACTGTATCTAAAGCCTTAGAAAGATCAATAAAAAGTGAGACGGTGTTGTTTTTTATGAAGAGCATTAGTGATATAATTTAAAACCTTAATGGCTGCTGTAACTGTGCTATGCTTCTTCCTCAAGCCCGATTGATACATAGATAAAATAGAGTTAGTATATATAAAACTCCTAGAGCTGTTCACTAACAAGGGTTTCAAGTATTTTATCCAGGGGTGACAGCTTTGAGAGCGGTCTATAATTGTTTAAAAGAGATGGATCTCCCCCTTTAAACAATGATAGAACGAATGCAGTGTAAGTGGTTCAGCTATAAAATCAGCTGCCAATTTCAAAAAGCAGGGATCAAGAAGATCAGGACCTGCAGGTTTTCTCAGATCTAAGGATTTCAGGACTCCTCCTGCACTGAGAATGGCAAAAAACTAAAAGTTTGAGACAGGCAGAATCGAAGAGGTGGTGGGGTAGCATTATATGTCAGAAATTACATTGAGGCAGAATAATTCAAATTAGGTCCCAGTAACAAAACAGAATCGTTGTGGGTTAAACTTTTGAATTAAAGATCCGGAGGATTAGTGGTAGGAGTGTGTTACAGGCCACCCAACTCAGATATTCAGAAAGATGTTGCATTGTACAGTGTAATCAGGACTGCATGTAGCAAGGATGTGGCTGTTATAATGGGGGATTTCAATTTCCCAAACTTACACTGGGAAAGCCCAGTTGGGACTACAAAAGCAGAAATAGAAATGCTTGAGATGGTAAATGACTGCTTTCTAACTCAATTTGTCAGGGAACCAACCAGAGAGAGCGCATGTATTGACTTGATCTTTTCAAATGACCAAGATAGAGTCAGAGGGACACTAGTTAGAATATGGTTAACTTTGAGGCAATTCTTTCAAAAAACAAGGCCCAAGTCTAAAACAATGGTCTACAACCTTGAAGGTATGAGACGGCACTTAGAAGAGGTAGACTGGAGCACATTGGATACAGAGTCAGTTGAAAATGGATGGGTATATTTTAAGAATATACTACTTGAGGCCCAGGAAAAATTTGTACCAAAACATTTGAGGACCAAAAAACATTGGCCAAAATGGTTTAATAGAGGTATGCAAAAAAATTTATAGAGAAAGAAAATGTTGTATAGCGCATACAAAAGGGATGGAGATTAAACAAAATACAAAGAATTCAACAGCAAGAGGTCAATAAAGGAGGAAGTGAAACAGATAAAGGGGAAAAATTGAAGTATCTTGGAAAATGAACAACAAGATGTGGCAAATGTTCTAAATTAGTATTTCACAGAGGTTTTTTTACAAAGGAAAAGAGAGATAACATGCCACAGGTTAACAATCAGTCACCCTAAGAGAGATTAGGATAAATGAGGAGGAGGTACTAAAGGGATAAGCAGAATTCAAAACAAACAAATCACCTGGGCCAGATGGTATATTTCCAACAGTACTTAAAGAAATGAGGGGCATTATTTATAGACCATTAATTAAAATAATCCAAAAGGCACTTAGAACAGTGGATGTGCCAACTGACTGGAAACTGCTAATGTCATACCAATCCACAGGAAAGGGGACAAAACTGAGCCAGGAAATTACAGACCAATCAGTCTCACCTGCATCACCTGTAAAATGTTGGAAAAAATGATTAGACAGAAAATAGATGAGCATCTTAATGAAAACCATATTCTTGGAGATAGTCAACATGGGTTTAGACGAGGCAGATCATGTCTTACTAATTTATTATAGTTTTTTGAACATGCAACTGCAGCTGTAGATCATGTGAAAGCATATGATATGATATACTTAGATTTCCAAAACGTTTTTGACAAGGTTCTGCACCAAAGATTGATCCTGAAATTGGAAGCCGTAGGCATTCAGGGTAATGCAAGTAGATGGATTATGAACTGGTTGATGTCTAGGAAACAGAGGGTGTCAATTAGAGGAGTCGCTTCTAACTGGAGTGAGGTTGTAAGTGGAGTTCCACAGGGATCAGTACTAGGGCCTTTGCTTTTTCTAATCTATATTAATGATCTGGACTTTGGGATAGTTAGCAAATGTGTCAAATTTGCAGATGATACTAAAATAGGTGGCTCAGCAGATACAATTTCAGCAGAACAGGTTATTCCAAGGGACTTAGACGATATTCAGTTGTGGGCCAACACCTGGCAAATGAAATTCAATGTGGAAAAGTGCAAGGTATTTGTGATGTCCCAGAGGACAGCAGAGGTGGACCCAAGTGCAAGCTCACTGACCAAGGGAGCAAGGTTAACAATACAAAGGGGATATGCGAGAGACAAGGTTCAAAGACAGTCCAGGGGTCAATAGATGGGGCAAACAGGCTGAAGCAGGCAATCCAAAGGGGTGGATGAAAGGCAAAGGCAAGAGACCTAGAACACAGGAAAGTAAATAGCCAGAGGAAATGCTTAGAAATGCTCCAATGAAGAAGACAAGACTTTACAGTGAATGAAGGACAAACAGTGGTTTAAGTGCAGGGCAGAGTGGAGTCAGTGGAGCTGGTGGGGAGAGGTAGAACCAATGAGTGCCGAGGGTTATTGGGACAAGTGCACATGGTATGTAGGAATGTTAATTGGATGATTGCATGGCTAGTATTCAGGTGAAGATGACCTCTGGTGGTGAACAGATAAATTGTGGATGACAGGTGTGATAGTATTACATGCGCATAATAAAAATGGCCACTATAATTACAATATGTGAGGAATTGGACTAGAAGAAGTAAAGCATGAGAAAGACCTAGGAGTCTACGTGGACTCATCACTTTCCCCATCCAAACAATGTGGGAAAGCAATAAAAAGGGCAAACAAAATGCTGGGGTATATTGTCAAAAGTGTAGAAACAATGGACAATGTACAATGCACTAGTTAAAGCTCATCTGGATACTGTGTACAGTTCTGGGCTCCACACTTCAAAAAATATATCGCTGCTCTAGAGGCAGTTCAGAGGAGAGCAACCAGACTTATTCCAGGTCTGAAGGGAATGTCCTACTGAGAGACTGAGGACCTGAACCTTTTCACCTTGGAACAGAGGAGACTTCAATGTAAAACGCCCCAAGAACAAGAAGGAACAAAAAACAGCTGCACTACAGGCCTGGCAGAGTATCACCAGGGAAAAAACCCAGCATCTGTTGATGTCTATGTGTTCCAGACTTCAGGCAGTTTTTTACAAAGGATTTGCAATCAAGTATTCAAACTCACAGTTTAATTCATGACTATGTTAGTTTGTCCAATTACCTTTGAGCCTCTAAAATTGGGTGGACCACATATAAAAATTGGTGTAATTCCTACACCATTCACCCAATTTGGATGTAACTACCATCAAATTAAAGATGAAAGTCTTTAAAGTCTCTTAAAGCACATATTGATTGTTTCCTTTAAAATCCATTGTGGTGGTGTACAGAGCCAAAATGATGACAATTGTTTCACTGTCTCAATATTTATGATGCTAACTGTGTATATACACCGATCAGCCATAACATTATGACCACTGACAGGTGAAGTGAATAACACTGATAATCTCGTTATCATGGCACCTGTCAGTGGGTGGGATATATTAGGCAGCAAGTGAACATTTTGTCCTCAAAGTTGATGTGTTAGAAGCAGGAAAAATGGACAAGCGTAAGGATCTGAGCGACTTTGACAAGGGCCAGATTGTGATGGCTAGACATCTGGGTCTGAGCATTTCCAAAACTGCCGCTCTTGTGGGGTGTTCCGGGTCTGCAGTGGTCAGTCCCTATCAAAAGTGCTCCAAGGTAGGAAAAGCGGTGAACCGGCGACAGGGTCATGGGCGGCCAAGGCTCATTGATGCACGTGGGGAGCGAAGGCTGGCCCGTGTGGTCCGATCCAACAGACGAGCTACTGTAGCTCAATTTGCTGAAAAAGTTAATGCTGGTTCTGATAGAAAGGTGTCAGAGCACACAGTGCATCGCAGTTTGTTGTGTATGGGGCTGCGTAGCCGCAGACCAGTCAGGGTGCCAATGCTGATGCCTGTCCACTGCCAAAAGTGCCTACAATGGGCACGTGAGCATCAGAACTGGACCACAGAGCAATGGAAGAAGGTGGCCTGGTCTGATGAATCACGAGTTCAAGGTGTTGACTTGGCCTCCAAATTCCCCAGATCTCAATCCAATCGAGCATCTGTGGGATGTGCTGGACAAACAAGTCCGATCCATGGAGGCCCCACCTCGCAACTTACAGGACTTAAAGGATCTGCTGCTAACGTCTTGGTGCCAGATACCACAGCACACCTTCAGAGGTCTAGTGGAGTCCATGCCTCGATGGGTCAGGGTTGTTTTGGTGGCAAAAGGGGGACCTACACAATATTAGGCAGGTGGTCATAATGTTATGGCTGATCGGTATACACTCACCTAAAGGATTATTAGGAACACCATACTAATACTGTGTTTGACCCCCTTTCGCCTTCAGAACTGCCTTAATTCTACGTGGCATTGATTCAACAAGGTGCTGAAAGCATTCTTTATAAATGTTGGCCCGTATTGATAGGATAGCATCTTGCAGTTGATGGAGATTTGTGGGATGCACATCCAGGGCACAAAGCTCCCGTTCCACCACATCCCAAAGATGCTCTATTGGGTTGAGATCTGGTGACTGTGGGGGCCAGTTTAGTACAGTGAACTCATTGTCATGTTCAAGAAACCAATTTGAAATGATTCAACCTTTGTGACATGGTGCATTATGCTGCTGGAAGTAGCCATCAGAGGATGGGTACATGGTGGTCATAAAGGGATGGACATGGTCAGAAACAATGCTCAGGTAGGCCGTGGCATTTAAACGATGCCCAATTGGCACTAAGGGGCCTAAAGTGTGCCAAGAAAACGTCCCCCACACCATTACACAACCACTACCAGCCTGCACAGTGGTAACAAGGCATGATGGATCCATGTTCTCATTCTGTTTACGCCAAATTCTGACTCTACCATCTGAATGTCTCAACAGAAATCGAGACTCATCAGACCAGGCAACATTTTTCCAGTCTTCAACTGTCCAATTTTGGTGAGCTTGTGCAAATTGTAGCCTCTTTTTCCTATTTGTAGTGGAGATGAGTGGTACCTGGTGGGGTCTTCTGCTGTTGTAGCCCATCCGCCTCAAGGTTGTACGTGTTGTGGCTTCACAAATGCTTTGCTGCATACCTCGGTTGTAACGAGTGGTTATTTCAGTCAAAGTTGCTCTTCTATCAGCTTGAATCAGTCGGCCCATTCTCCTCTGACCTCTAGCATCAACAAGGCATTTTCACCCACAGGACTGCCGCATACTGGATGTTTTTCCCTTTTCACACCATTCTTTGTAAACCCTAGAAATGGTTGTGCGTGAAAATCCCAGTAACTGAGCAGATTGTGAAATACTCAGACCGGCCCGTCTGGCACCAACAACCATGCCACGCTCAAAATTGCTTAAATCACCTTTCTTTCCCATTCAGACATTCAGTTTGGAGTTCAGGAGATTGTCTTGACCAGGACCACACCCCTAAATGCATTGAAGCAACTGCCATGTGATTGGTTGGTTAGATAATTGCATTAATGAGAAATTGAACAGGTGTTCCTAATAATCCTTTAGGTGAGTGTATATATATACAGTGCTGTGCAGAAGTGTGAAAAAATGCTGTAAAGTAAGAATGCTTTCAAAAATAGACATATTAATAGATTATGTTTATCAATTAACTAAATGCAAAGTGAGTGAACAGAAGAAAAATCTAAATCAAATCAAGTCAGGGATTTTGTAGGCATATAGTCTGGTGTATGATTAAACAATTATAGCAAACAGGTGCTAATGATCATCAATTCAATATGTAGGTTGAAACACAATCATTAACTGAAACGGAAACAGCTGTGTAGGAGGAATAAAACTGGGTGAGGAACAGCCAAACAGTTTACTGTCAAAAGTCAAACACCATGGCAAGACTGAACACAGCAACAAGACACAAGGTAGTTATACTGCATCAGCAAGGTCCCTCCCAGGCAGAAATTTCAAGGCAGCCAGGGGTTTCCAGATTTGCTGTCCAAGTTCTTTTGAAGAAGCACAAAGAGGACCATAGATGTAGTGGTCAGACAAGTAAGCTTACTGCAGCAGATTAAATACGCATCATGCTTACTTCCCTTTGCAATCAGGAGATGTCCAGCAGTGCCATCAGCTCAGAACTGGCAGAAAACAGTGGGACCCTGGTACACCCATCTACTGTCCGGAGAAGTATGGTCAGAAATGGCCTTCATGGAAGACTTGCGGCCAAAAAGCCATACCTCCGATGTGGACACAAGCCCAAGTAACTCAACTATGCACGAAAACACAGGAACTGGGGTGCAGAAAAATTGCAGAATGACAAAACAAGCCTATCTGCAAAGAAATCCGATTGAAACTGAGACCCCGTTCACACTTGAGATTTAGGCCGGCCCAGGGCCGGGTCAAAACTAGTCCCGCTTTACGACCCGGCCTAATGCCGGCCTAAATGTAATTGTGAAACCGGGTGGAAAGCGTCAGCGTGTGGCGCAACTCAAGCCCCGCACCCAAAGACGCGTGTTTGAGAGACGCGGAATAAACACAGAAAAAACACGGGCACCGACACAGCTGCACCGCTGCAGGACACAGTATTGTCTCTATTGTTTGAATGTCATATCGATCTATAGCCTTAAAGGTACTGTTACATTTTGCTAGCTCACATCTTTATATATATTATAAAAGTCTAGGCTAAGTAAGGAGTTATAATGTAAACAGTTAACAATAAAAGTGTGTTTAGCTGGTAAACTTGCTATTGTTTGTTCTTGTACTAAGTATGATTGAAGTCTGAAATTTAACAGCATGCATTTTACATGTGGAAATTGCCTTGTGAAATTGTGAACGGGACCATAACTTTATTAACTAGGGCCAGTCATACAAGTTCAGTGTGCTGCCATTCGGCCTCTTGCTGGTGCCCCACACATTCTCAAAGTGCATGGATGCAGCTCCGGCCCACATCAGAACAAAGGGGATAAGGATCCTGAACTACCTGGATGGACTCCAGGCTTCAGGCAGAGGAACACATGACAGAGGTCATACACCACATGACTACACTGGGTCTTTCAGTCTCTCAAGCCCGCACAGACTGTAGTGTTCTTGGGAATAAGGCTAGACTCTGGGAACATGCTTGCCTACCTGTCAAAAGACAGAATCGAGTCATTGTAGAAGTGCCTTGCATTATTCAGAAGGACATCGACACCAACTGGTCCAATTCCAAAAACTGTTGGGGCTGATGGTGGCCATTTCGAACATTTTTCCACTTGGACTCATGCACATGCATCAATTACAACGCTGCACCACTTTCGCCATGTCCTGCCAGACAGACATGTCTTAGTTCGGACAGACAACACAACAGTAGTGGCCTATATCAACCAACAGGGGGTGCTTGTGCTCCCCCAGACTACATTGTGTGGTGTTTAGACTTCTCCTGTGGGCGCAGGACAATCTACGATCGATAAGGGCAATACACCTGCCACGTGTGTCCAACACAACAGCTGACATTCTCTCCCGGGGAGGTCTGGACAGGTCAAAATGGAGATTGAATCCTCAAGTTGAGAAACTGGGATGAGCTCGGGTCGACCTCTTCACCACACAAGCGACGGCCCACTGGCTCACCTATGAGACTGCTACTATTCCCATGCCTGAACACATCTCAGTGCACTCAACAAGTGGACAGGCCACGCTCTTCCAAGGCACCTCACTTGAAGACCTGTCTAATGCTTCGAACTGTTCCATTCAAATGATCTTCACAAGGTTCTACCGTTTCAATGTGGCAGACCGACTGCGGCCCACACTGGGCACTCAGGAACTACAAGCAGCTTGCCCTCAGGCACCATGAGTCTCTGTTGCACTTTCCATAGTGGGATTGGGGTTATCAGGTGTCAGGGCTCACGACAGATAAAGTATAGTCTTCCCATTCAGTAATAGCTGTCTTACAATTTGGAAGGGAATGTTAGGTTATTATCATAATCCTGGTTCCCTGAAAAAATAAAGACAGCCATTATCCTTCAGGGGTGGCTCAGCCAGATGACCTTCATGACGAAGAAATGGCAGGCGGCTGCGGTCAGGAGGAGACTTTTCACAGAGGCCTTTGGTGTGTCTTCCTCCTGCCAGCAGGACCCCTATTGGGCCGCTTTGGTACATATTTTAACTGATTGGCAGGTCAGAAGGCTCTTCCCATTTCTACAAGTCTCTGGACTCTACTGGAGGGATGAACACCATTCTTCCAAAAGATATTCCCTCATTTGGGGTTTTGATTATGGTGGTGGTCTAACACGTCATTCCACAATCTCCCATAGGTGTTCAATTGGGTTGAGATTTGGTGACTGTGAAAGCCATAGCATATGATTCACATAATTTTCATACTCATCAAACCAGTGAGCCCTCGTGCCCTGTGGATGGGGCATTGTCATCCTGGAAGAGACCACTCCCATCTGGATTGAAATGTTTCACCATAAAATAAAGGTGATCCCTCAGAATAACTCTTTAATGATTTGCAGTGACCCTTCCCTCAAAGGCAGGGGTTAAGACCATAAGAACATAAGAAAGTTTACAAATGAGAGGAGGCCATTCGAACCATCATGCTCATTTGGTTTCCATTAATATCTAGGTGATCCAAGGATCCTATCCAGTCTATTTTTAAATGTTCCCAAACTTTCAGCTTCTACCACATCACTGGGGAGTTTGTTCCAGATTGTGACGACTCTCTGTGAAAAGAAGTGTCTCATGTTTTCCATTTTGAATGCCTTGAAGCCCAATTTCCATTTGTGTCCCCGGGTGCGTGTGTCCCTGCTGATCTGGAAAAGCTCCTCTGGTTTGATGTGGTCGATGCCTTTCATGATTTTGAAGACTTGGATCAAGTCCCCACGTAGTCTCCTCTGTTCCAGGGTGAAAAGGTTCAGTTCCCTCAGTCTCTCCGAGTAGGACTTTCCCTTCAGACCTGGAATAAGTCTGGTTGCTCTCCTCTGAACTGCCTCTAGAGCAGCAATATCCTTCTTGAAGTGTGGAGCCCAGAACTGTCCACAGTATCCAGATGAGCTCTAACTAGTGCATTGTACAGTCTGAACATTACTGCCATTGTTTTAAATTCTACGCTTTTGACAATATAACCTAGCATTGTGTTTGCCTTTTTTATTGCTTCCCCACATTGCTTGGATGGAGAAAGTGAGGAGTCCACGTAGACTCCTAGGTCTTTCTCATGCGTTACTTCATCTAGATTTGTACCTCCCATAGTGTAATTATAGTGGACATTTTTGTTACCTGCATGTATTACCTTGCACTTGTCAACATTGAATTTCATCTGCCAGGTGTCGGCCCACAACTGAATGTTATCTAAGTCCCTTTGAATAGCCTGTGCTGCCAAGATTGTATCTGCTGAGCCACCTATTTTAGTATCATCTGCAAATTTGACAAGTTTGCTAACTATCACAGAGTCCAGATCATTAATATAGATTAGAAAAAGCACAGGCCCTAGTACTGATCCCTGTGGAACTCCACTAACAACCTCACTCCAGTTAGAAGCGACTCCTCTAATCGACACCCTCTGATTCCTAGACATCAACCAGTTCATAATCCATCTACTTACATTACCCTGAATGCCTACAGCTTCCAATTCGAGGATCAGTCTTTGGTGTGGAACCTTATCAAAAGCTTTTTGGAAATCTAAGTATATCATATCATATGCGTTCACATGATCTACAGCTGCAGTTGCATGTTCAACAAATTGTAATAAATTAGTAAGACATGATCTGCCTCGTCTAAACCCATGTTGACTATCTCCAAGAATATGGTTTTCATTAAGATGCTCCTCTATTTTCTGTCTAATCATTTTTTCCAACATTTTACAAGTAATGCAGGTGAGACTGATTGGTCTGTAATTTCCTGGCTCAGTTTTCCCCATGTCTAGTGATGTCTAGTGATGCAGGGCCAATCTCCAGAGGTTACATAAGAGGGCCACAGAAGAAAATTTACCACTGATGAAAACGAAATATGTCCCAAATCATACATTTTTATTTCCTGTACATTTTTGTTATGGAACATTCATGAACTTTAATTGTTGTTTTATTATTTTCCCCCAAATTACATGAGCAATTTGTAACAGAAAAATGTTCAGCAAGTGTAAAAATATAGTAAAGGTTCAGAAAAAGGATGGTTGAAGGTTGGCTTCGGGGGGCCACAACAAACATCCTTCAGGGCTGCATTTGGCCCCCGGACCACACTTTGGGAACCACTGCTCTAAGGGGACAAGTGGACCCAAACCATGCCAGGAAAATGCCCCGCCCAGCATAAAAGAGCCTCCGGACCCCTTCACTGTAGGGGTCCAGCAGTCAGGCCTGTCCCGTTCTCTTGGTGTCCCACACATGCACTTGCCCACTTGTCGAGAATATGGTGAAGGATGACTCATCTGACCAGATCACTTTTTTCCACATCTCTGTAGACCAGTGCCTATGATTTGTACACCACTGAACTCTCAGATGTGCATTTGTCTTTGTAATGAGGGGTTGATGCTCTGCAGCCCTACTACAATATCCCTGTCTGTGTCGTTCTCCACGGACTGTACTTTGCTGACACAGTCTAATCACGTCCTGCATTGACATTCTCAGTCACCTGCAAGAGAGTTGCTCTTCTGTTTTTCCTTACATATGGCAGTAATGCATGAGCATCACGGTCATCAAATGTGCACTTTCGACCACAATGTCCAACCCTATTGACTCATGTCTTTCTCATAGATCTAAATGCAGATTTCACTTTAGTCACTGTTCCTTTTGAAACACTAGCCAGTTGAGCAGTCTTTGTGACTGAAGCTCCTGCCATTTGTGCTCCAATAATGACTCCTCTGTCAAAGTCACTTAGATCCTTTCCTCTTGCCATCTTGATCCAAAATCAAGGTCAGCTGGGCCTGAGAGGATGTTAATTGCTTAATTGTATCATGCAACGCCATCTGCATTCATTATGTTAATGTATGATAACAATTTAGTTATTGCTGTGTTGGTGATGCATTCATTGTAATTTTCATTTAGGAGAGAATCCAGAAGAAATCCTACAGAGATACCAAGGTAGAGGTGGTCAAACAAGAGTGGGTTCAGATATCGGCTGGACAGGGCAAACAAGGGCAAGGCAAGATGTGGTGGTGGTCATAGGCAGAGGTTGGGCAATCAGGCAAACAGGGAATCAGGGGACGTCCAAGGTCATGGTCGAGAGGTAAAGCTAGAGGTTGTGGATACAAAGATATAACAAGGCACAAGGAGACTGCTAGGAGATGTAGTATACACTGACAAATCTTCGCAGGGAGTGAGAGTCAGGGAGGGGAGTGTATGTAATTAAATAACATTATAAGATGTTTTATAGGAGCAAATGAATGGCATGGCAGATGATGATAAATTGACGTTGGCGTGTAAATGTAATATTATAATACCTGTTATAAAGTATGTTAAGTAAATTATAGCAAAACAATTCAATATACTAATTGTGCAGCACAGTGGCCCATCTTCCTGTATTGGGAAGGCAGGAGGAGATCCTGAGAGCCCTGGCAGTTCTGGATCAACCCCTCCACACGGTCACAATATATATAAAATAATTGAGATTTTCTCCTAATAATGTACTGTGCATCTGGTGTTTGTCTGTGTCCTGTGTCATGACTCTGAGCTCTGCTGGACTCTTCACTAGTCAACACTGACCACTGACCTGCTGTCATCTGCAGGTGTCCTCGGTGGGAGCTGGGCTGCGTGGTATCAACCTGACAAGATCTGTGCTGTGAGAGGCTCCTCTGTGGTCCTGCCCTGTTCATATGATTATCCTGCTACCTATTCTGGATTTTTAGGAATGTTTACATATACATATACAGTGCAGACAGTGATGTGGTGTCACAATAATAGGGAAACCTCATATGTGTATCACAGTGGAGGGGATTCAATCAGCCCTGAATACCGACACAGAGCAGAGTACCTGGGGAATAAACAGAAGGACTGCACTTTGAAGATTAAGGACATAAGGACAGCTGACAGAGGGACATATAGATTCAGATTTGAAATCAGTGATAATGGAGGTAAATGGGCTGGTGACACTGGAGTGACTCTCTCTGTCTCTGGTAAGATCTGTGATTGTTTTAATTAATCAAGAGTCTGGTGTCTGAAGTGTTGAATCAGCAAGAAGTCAATTATTTTCTGTTTTGTATTTCCAATTGATTTAGAATAATTTGAAGATTAAATTTTTCACTTTGACTTTATGGACATTTTTCTGTGTTGATCAGTGGCAAAAATTCCTGATTAAATCCATTCTGATTTCATGTTGTAACAATGAAATGTGTAAAAGTCCGAGGGTGTGAATACGTTTGAGAGGTACTGTACATAATGTACACCTCACATTGACTGGTCTTCATGAACCCTTTAATTCCCATCAGAGCTACAGGTGAAGATGAGCCCATCAGGAGTGAATGGGGCAGCAAGAGAAGGAGATGCTGTGATCCTGACCTGTGACACAGGGAGCTGCTCTTCCACACAGACACAGATCACCTGGTTTAAGAATGGCCGGCCCATCTCTCACACACAGACACCCGCCAACACACTGCGCTTGAATCCTGTTTCCCATGCAGACTCTGGAGACTACTCCTGTGCTGTAAGAGAGTATAGAGAGACCCGATCTCAAGGGTTCACTGTGGACGTCCACTGTGAGTACCTTCACTTACAGCCTCTGTACAATGTCAGTGTCATTTACATTATTTGGATGCTTTTTACAGAATTACTACGGTTTACTTAAAAGTAAAATCTGCTTGGTAGCTTGGTACAGTAGAAAGTGGATGTGATCCCCCAACAGCATCTCAATATGACCAGGGAGAGCTCAATTTCACAAATAACTGATTTTGGTCAAAGACAATACTGTGCAATCAGTAGTGGGGCACATTCTGTCATCAGTGAAGCAGTTAAAAGCTGATAAAAAACTGAACAGTCTATTGCATTTCTTCCAGACGCCCCAAAGAGCATCTCAGTGTCCGTCAGCCCCTCTGGTAAAATAGTGGAAGGCAGTCATGTCACCCTGACCTGCAGCAGCAATGCAAACCCACCAGTGCAGAGATACACCTGGTTTAAGAGCAGTGATATGTTGGAGAGAAAACAGAGTTTATTCTTTGCTAATATCAGCTCTGGAGACAGTGGGCAGTACTACTGTGCAGCACAGAATAGGATTGGAACCCGCAACTCTCCAGCTGTAACTGTCGATGTACAGTGTGAGTATTTCTGCTCCTAAGCTGTGATGACTGAAGGACAGAGTGGTAAGTGACCTCCCTGGGGTCACTCAGTGTCCAGTGAGCCAGCTGGGACTCAAACCCAGGACCTCCTGGACCATCATCCAGCTCTCTGAGCTCTAGGGCACTCTGGCGCTTCACTGCCAGGACACTCTGCTCAGTCCAACACTGAATGATCACAAACTGTTCTCTCTTCCAGACGCCCCAAAGGACACCTCAGTGTCCATCAGCCCCTCTGGTGAATTAGTGGAAGGCAGTTCTGTCACCCTGACCTGCAGCAGCAATGCAAACCCACCAGTGCAGAGATACACCTGGTTTAAGAGCAGTGATATGTTGGAGAGAAAACAGAGTTTATTCTTTGCTAATATCAGCTCTGGAGACAGTGGGCAGTACTACTGTGCAGCACAAAATAGGATTGGAACCCGCAACTCTCCAGCTGTAACTGTGGACGTACAGTGTGAGTATATATTTTCTACTGAGCTGATTTACTCCAGGTCAGAGGGGTCAGTGACCTCCCTGGGGTCACTCAGTGTCCAGTGATCCAGCTGGGACTCAAACCCAGGACCTCCTGGACCATCATCCAGCTCTCTGAGCTCCTGAGCACTCTGGGGCTTCACTGCCCGGACATTCTGTTCAGTCCAACACTGAATGATCACAGACTGTTCTCTCTTCCAGATGCCCCAAAGGATACCTCAGTGTCCATCAGCCCCTCTGGTGAATTAGTGGAAGGCAGTTCTGTCACCCTGACCTGCAGCAGCAATGCAAACCCACCAGTGCAGAGATACACCTGGTTTAAGAGCAGTGATATGTTGGAGAGAAAACAGAGTTTATTCTTTGCTAATATCAGCTCTGGAGACAGTGGGCAGTACTACTGTGCAGCACAGAATAGGATTGGAACCCGCAACTCTCCCGCTGTAACTGTGGACGTACAGTGTGAGTATATATTTTCTACTGAGCTGATTTACTCCAGGTCAGAGGGGTCAGTGACCTCCCTGGGGTCACTCAGTGTCCAGTGATCCAGCTGGGACTCAAACCCAGGACCTCCTGGACCATCATCCAGCTCTCTGAGCTCCTGAGCACTCTGGGGCTTCACTGCCCGGACATTCTGTTCAGTCCAACACTGAATGATCACAGACTGTTCTCTCTTCCAGATGCCCCAAAGGATACCTCAGTGTCCATCAGCCCCTCTGGTGAATTAGTGGAAGGCAGTTCTGTCACCCTGACCTGCAGCAGCAATGCAAACCCACCAGTGCAGAGATACACCTGGTTTAAGAGCAGTGATATGTTGGAGAGAAAACAGAGTTTATTCTTTGCTAATATCAGCTCTGGAGACAGTGGGCAGTACTACTGTGCAGCACAGAATAGGATTGGAACCCACAACTCTCCAGCTGTAACTGTGGATGTAAAGTGTGAGTATTTCTGCTCCTAAGCTGTGATGACTGAAGGACAGAGTGGTAAGTGACCTCCCTGGGGTCACTCAGTGTCCAGTGAGCCAGCTGGGACTCAAACCCAGGACCTCCTGGACCATCATCCTTCTCTCTGAGCTCTAGAGCACTCTGGGGCTTCACTGCCAGGACACTCTGCTCAGTCCAACACTGAATGATCACAAACTGTTCTCTCTTCCAGATGCCCCAAAGAGCACCTCAGTGTCTGTCAGCCCCTCTGGTGAAATAGTGGAAGGCAGTCCTGTCACCCTGACCTGCAGCAGCAATGCAAACCCACCAGTGCAGAGATACACCTGGTTTAACAGCAGTGGAGATGCTGTCTGGGAGAAAGGATCAGGACAGAGTTTCACCATTGTAGAGACCAGTTCTGTAGACAGTGGGCAGTACTACTGTGAAGCACACAATAGGATTGGAGCCCACCACTCTCAAGCTGTAACTGTGGACGTACAGTGTGAGTATATATTTTCTACTCATCTGATTTACTGAAGGTCAGAGTGGTAAGTGACCTCCCTGGGGTCACTCAGTGTCCAGTTATCAGGCTGGAACTCAAACCCAGGACCTACTGGACCGTCATCCTTCTCTCTGAGCTCTAGAGCACTCTGGGGCTTCACTGCCAGGACACTCTGTTCAGTCAAACCCTGAATGATCACATACTGTTCTCTCTTCCAGACGCCCCAAAGAACACCTCACTGTCAATCAGCCCCTCAGGTAAAATAGTGGAAGGCAGTCCTTACACGCTCACCTGCAGCAGCAATGCAAACCCACCAGTGCAGAGATATACCTGGTTTAAGAGCAGTGATATGTTGGAGAAAAAACAGAGTTTATTCTTTGCTAATATCAGCTCTGGAGACAGTGGGAAGTACTTCTGTAAAGCACAGAACAGGATTGGAGCCCACCACTCTCCAGCTGTAACTGTGGACGTACAGTGTGAGTATATATTTTCTTCTCATCTGAGTTACTGAAGGTCAGAGGGGTCAGTGACCTCCCTGGGGTCACTCAGTGTCCAGTTATCCAGCTGGGAAACACACCCAGGACCTCCAGGACTGTCATTCTTCTCTCTGAGCTCTTGAGCACTCGGGGGCTTCACTGCCAGGACACTCTGTTCAGTCAAACACTGAATGATCACAGACTGTTCTCTCTAGTTCTGTCTAGTTAGACAGACACAGGACAGTACAGGTGAGAGGCAGCCATCTTGTTGTGTTCCTAGTTTCAGACAGTCTTAGCATTCCTGATTTTGTTTTAAATGCCTTAATAGAAGTTGATTTTGTCTGCAGTCTGCTTTAATGTAAGTCAATTCAGTACAGCTGCTGGGTTGGTGAAAGTAAATAGGTTGAAGGAAAGGTGATTTAGTCTAGTACTAGCAGGATTTCAGTTAAGTGAGTTGTGCCAGGTGAATCCAGTTGGAGCCAGATAGGTGTGAATTGGGGGCAGGTAGACAATAGGGTACTTAAAGCTGCTGTTGAAAAAGAGCTGCGCTGTTTCTCAGTGACAAAAAAGTCAAGCAGTTGACCAGGGGACAGAATCCAAGAGACCAAAATAAATAAATAAATAAAAATAAAAAAACGTTTTAATTTAAT
Source organism: Amia ocellicauda (assembly GCF_036373705.1). NCBI lineage: Eukaryota > Metazoa > Chordata > Actinopteri > Amiiformes > Amiidae > Amia > Amia ocellicauda. The sequence goes on along the minus strand of NC_089854.1, from coordinate 1,759,124 downwards.
TTATGAATGTTGTCAGCATGTTGAAATCCTAGAGATCAAGGTCCGTGATCTCGAGGCCCAGATTGTTGATCTGCACTGTATTAGTAATATGGAAGAATTAGTCAATCAGCCAATTTGAGAGATTGTGTGCAAGTCAAAACCTAGGAGAGTTCAGACCTTAGAGCAGGACAGCGTAGAGAACTGCTTGGTTACAGTAGGTCGTAACTGCAGAAAAGGGCGTGCACAACCCTTAGAGACATCCCAAGAGCTAGAAATGACCAACAGGTTCCAACTGCTGGATACCGAGTTGGACAGTGACAGCTCAGAGGGTGATGGGAGGGCAGTTGAGCACCAGAGCACCATGGTGTCCACTCCCCCCAGAACAGGGAGGTAGTTATAGTAGGAGACTCAATTAATAGAGGTGTAGATCACACAGTGTGTTCTAGTGACAAGGAGACCCGCATGGGATCTTGCCTCCCTGGTGCTCAGGTTGCAGATCTCCCTAAACTAGTAGACGGGCTACTGGCCAAAACCAGGGGGAATCCACTGGTCATGGTCCACATTGGAACCAATGATATAGGAAAAGCTAAGGCAGAGGTTCTGCAAGACAAATTTAAAGAGATAGGACAGAAACTAAAGAGCAGAACCTACATGGTAGTTTTTTCCAAAATACTTCAGTTACCGCCAGGCAGAGATTAGAAAGTTTAACATGTGGTTGAAATCTTGGTGCAGGGAAGAGGGTTTTAGATTTATGGAGCATTGGTCTTAATTCTGGGATAGATGGGACCTGTACAAACCAGATGGTCTACATCTAAACAGAAGGGGGGCTAATGCATTGGGAGTGTGATGTTCAGAGCAACTGAGAATCTTTTAAACTAGGGACCAGGGGGGCAGGGCAGGATGTTGTAGGAGTGACAGAAACACGGCTTACAGAAAATTATGGGGATGAATACAAGTTGAAAGGATACACATAGTTTAGGAGGGCAAGGCACAATCAAACAGGTGGTGGGGTAGCATTATATGTGAAAAATGACATTAAGGCAGAATAACTCAAATTAGATCTCAGTAACGAAACAGAATCTTTGTGGGTTAAACTTTTGAACAAAACATCCAGAGGATTAGTAGTAGGAATGTGTTACAGACCACCCAACTTAGATATTCAGCAAGATGTTGCATTGAACAGTATAATCAGGACTGCATGTAGCAAGGATGTGGCTGTTATAATGGTGGATTTCAATTTCCCAAACATAGACTGGGAAAGCCCAGTTGGGGCTACAGAAGCAGAAATAGAAATGATTGAGATGGTAAAAGACTGCTTTCTAACTTAATTTGTCAGGGAACCAACCAGAGAGTGTGCATGTATTGATTTGATATTTTCAAATGACCAAGATAAAGTCAGAGGGACAGCAGTTAGAGAACCAATGGCAAACTGTGATCACAATATGGTTAGTTTTGATGCATACTTAAAAAAAAACAAGGACCAAGTCTAAAACAATTATCTACAATTTTAGAAAAGCAAACCTTGAAGATATGAGGCGGCACTTAGAAGAGTTAGACTGGAGCACATTGGATACAGAGTCAGTTGAAAATGGATGGGTATATTTTAAAATATACTACTTGAGACTCAGGAAAGAATTGTATCAAAACTTAGCAAAATTGAGGAACACACAACATTGGCCAAAATGGTTTAATAAATGTATGCAAAAAAATATAAAGAGGAAGAAAATGTTGTATAGCGCATACAAAAGGGATAGAGATGAAACAAAATACAAAGAATATGTTGAACTGCAAAGAGATCTTAAGAAAGGGATCAGGAAAGCAAAGAGGGAAACAGAAGAAACATAGCTATTGGAGCTAAAACGAATGCAATGACTTTTTTTCAATACTACAACAGCAAGAGGTCAATAAAGGAGGAAGTGAAACAGATAAAGGGCAATTATGGAGGTATCTTGTAAAATGAACAAGATGTGGCAAATGTTTTAAATGAGTATTTCACAGAGGTTTTTACAAAAGAAAAGACAGATAACGTGCCACAGGTTGACAATCAGTCCAGTCAAACCCTAAGAGAGATCAGGATAAATGAGGAGGAGCTACTAAAGGGACCAGCAGAATTAAAAACCAACAAATCACCTGGGCCAGATGGGATATTTCCAACAGTACTTAAAGAAATGAGGGAAAAGATTTACAGGGCGCTAACTCAAATATTCCAAAAGACACTTGTGCCAACTGACTGGAAGACAGCAAATCTCATACCAATCCACAAGAAAGGGGACAAAACTGAGCCAGGAAATTACAGACCAATCAGTCTCACCTGCATTACTTGTAAAATGCTGGAAAAACTGATTAGACAGAAAATAGAGGAGCAACTTAATGAAAACTATATTTTTGGACATAGTCAACATGGGTTTAGATGAGGCAGATCATGTCTTACTTATTTATTTGAGTTTTTCGAAAACGCAACTGCAGCTGTAGATCACGTGAAAGCATATGATATGATATACTTAGTTTTTCAAAAAGCTTTTGATAAGGTTCCACACCAAAGACTGATCCTCAAATTGGAAGCTGTAGGCATTCAGGGTAATGTAAGTAGATGATTATGAACTGGTTGATGTCTAGGAATCAGAGGGTGTCGATTAGAGGAGTCGCTTCTAACTGGAGTGAGGTTGTTAGTGGATTTACACAGTGATCAGTACTAGGGCCTTTGCTTTTTCTAATCTATATTAATGATCTGGACTCTGGGATAGTTAGCAAACTTGTCAAATTTGCAGATGATACTAAAATAGGTGGCTCAGCAGATACAATCTCAGCAGCACAGGCTATTCAAAGGGATTTAGATAATCAGTTGTGGGCCGACACCTGGCAGATGAAATTCAATGTGGACAAGTGCAAGGTAATACATGCAGGTAACAAAAATGTCCACTATAATTACACTATGGGAGGTACAAATCTAGATGAAGTAACGCATGAGAAAGACCTAGGAGTCTATGTGGACTCCTCACTTTCTCCATCCAAACAATGTGGGGAAGCAATAAAAAAGGCAAACACAATGCTAGGGTATATTGTCAAAAGTGTAGAATTGAGAACAAGAGCAGTAATGTTAGGATCCTTGGATCACTCAGTTATTAATGGACACCAAACAAGCACGATGGGTCGAATGGCCTCCTCTTGTTTGTAAACTTTCTTATGTTCTTATGTTCTTCCAGATGCCCCAAAGAACACCTCAGTGTCCATCAGCCCCTTTGGTGAAATAGTGGAAGGCAGTCCTGTCACCCTGACCTGCAGCAGCAATGCAAAGCCACCAGTGCAGAGATACACCTGGTTTAAGAGCAGTGGAGCTGCTGTCTGGGAGAAAGGATCAGGGCAGAGTTTCACCATTTCTAATTTTAGCTCTGGAGACAGTGGACAATACAACTGTGAAGCACAGAATAGGATTGGCACTCACAACTCTCCAGCTGTAACTGTGGACATACAGTGTGAGTATATATTTTCTACTCATCTGGGTTACTGAAGGTCAGAGGGATCACTCAATGTCCAGTGATCCAGCTGAGACTCAAACCCAGGACCTCCTGGACCATCATCCTTCTCTCTGAGCTCTAGAGCACCCTGGGGTTCACTGCCAGGACACTCTGTTCAGTCCAACACTGAATGATCACAGACTGTTCTCTCTTCCAGATGCCCCAAAGGACACCTCAGTGTCCATCAGCCCCTCTGGTGAAATAGTGGAAGGCAGTCCTGTCACCCTGACCTGCAGCAGCAATGCAAACCCACCAGTGCAGAGATACTCCTGGTTTCAGAGCAGTGGAACTGCTGTCAGGGAGAAAGGATCAGGGCAGAGTTTCACCATTTCTAATTTTAGCTATGGAGACAGTGGGCAGTACTACTGTGAAGCACACAATAAACATGGAGCCCACAGCTCCACAGCTGTGCCTCTCACTATAACAGGTACAGTGCATATTATACAGCGAGACATGAGAATAGAAACTTTATCAACTATCTATCAGGTTGAAAATCCTGACTCACTGGTTAATTAAGAACATGAGTGATTACACACACTGCTGGTTTACTGTGTTAATTATTTTAAGGTATTTAAAGTCAGTGTCAGTAATCATGACTAATATGTTCCTTTTACATTAACACTAGCAGTTCAGTCCCTCTGCTGAAAATGTCATTTGATGCTGTTTTTACTATGACTCTGAGGTCCAGCTGAGTGGGAGACAGTGCTGCTGCCAGCTGTCCTGGGGAGTGCGCTGTGCGTCTGTATTGTCACTGCAGTGATTCTCGTCTGTGTCAGAAGGTCAGTGGGATCCATTAATCTTCAAAGAGCTTTGTGTCAGTGAGTCAGTGTGGCGGGGTGGCCAGCAATGGAGGCTTGGAGATGGCCTGCAGGTACAAAACAAGGGTTTTATTAAACAAATAACGTCACGAGGGCTAACCAAAAAGATACACCAAACTCAAACACTACTACACAGGATGGACAAAGGACTTCACTGTGCAGTGAAAACTAAACAAAACCACAAGCCCAAACAAAACAGCACACGCAACACTTGGCAGGTTTCCTCCCACACCCAACTCTCCAACCCACACCCATAATGGGTGGCTGAGACCTCCTTAGATAGCAGGTGGCTGGGGTTGATTGACTTTAATTGATCAATCACCCCAACCACCTGCAGTCCACGAGCAGGCAGGGTGGAACAATTAACCCCCTCCCTGCCACATTCAATTTGTCAGTGTCTCAGTGAGTCAGTGTGTCAGTGTGTCGGTGTGTCAGTGTGTCACTGTGTAAGTGTGAAGCTCAGACTATTTAACAGAGTGAGACGATGGAGCTGCAGTGTCCTGTGCAGCTCTCACAATAGTGCTGTCTGGAGACACAATCTGGAGCACTTGGGATCTTTTATATTGTCAGGGAATCTATAAAGGGATTTTGAATAATAATAATAATAATAATAATGCTACTGGTAGTACTACTACTGCTGTTATGTAATGTATGGTGTTAGAACATAAGAACATAAGTAAGTTTACAAGCGAGAGGAGGCCATTCGACCCATCGTGCTTGTTTGGTGTCCATTAATAACTGAGTGATCCAAGGATCCTATCCAGTCTGACTTTAAATGTTCCCAAATCTTCAGCATCTACCACATCGCTGGGGAGTTTATTCCAGATTGTGACGACTCTCTGTGTAAAGAAGTGTCTCCTGTTTTCCGTTTTGAATGCCTTGAAGCCCAATTTCCATTTGTGTCCCCGGGTGCGTGTGTCCCTGCTGATCTGGAAAAGCTCCTCTGGTTTGATGTGGTTGATGCCTTTCATGATTTTGAAGACTTGGATCAAGTCCCCATGTAGTCTCCTCTGTTCCAGGTGAAAAGGTTCAGTTCCCTCAGTCTCTCAGTAGGACATTCCCTTCAGACCTGGAATAAGTCTGGTTGCTCTCCTCTGAACTGCCTCTAGAGCAGCGATATCTTTCTTGAAGTGTGGAGCCCAGAACTGTCCACAGTATCCAGATGAGCTCTAACTAGTGCATTGTACAGTCTGAACATCACTGCCCTTGTTCTCAATTCTACACTTTTGACAATATACCCTAGCATTGTGTTTGCCTTTTTTATTGCTTCCCCACATTGCTTGGATGGAGAAAGTGAGGAGTCCACATAGACTCCTAGGTCTTTCTCATGCATTACTTCATCTAGTTCTATTCCTCTGTGCTTGCTCTGATCTCTGTCTTCTTCTCTCTGAAGGAGGAAGGCTGGTCGACCTGTAGAGGAGAGCAACACAGGGACTCAGGTAAAGGTTTGGCACAGAAATACCAGGGAAAGGAGGGACATTGTGTCGAGCACATTGTACTCCATGATCCATCCACACTCTCTAGAGCAGAGCCTCTGGCCACACAGGTCTTCACACTGAGTACTGAGGGGTACATGGTGAGAGTAGGGGCGTCACAAGGGGGTAGGCATCCTAGGCAATTGCCTGGGGCCCCGGGCTGAGGGGGGCCCCCCTAATATGAACCCCCCCCCGCTCTCATGGGACAAACCAAACCCCCCCCCCCCCGCTCTCACGGGAGAACACGGGAGAAATACCCTTGAATCACCTCTGCCTGGGGCCCCCACATACCCTACAATCACCTCTGGGTGAGAGACTCCTAACATGGTGACTATCAGGGGGCTTACTCTCTATTCATCGCTCTGTGTGCATGTATAACTGTGTCTGATCATCCCAGCCTTTCCCCACTTCACATTCTCTCTCTCTCCACAGAGTCCCCCGTCTGACCCACACAGCGACATTTACACAGCTCTGGATATAAGGGCTGTGTCTGCAGAGTATGACACTCTGAAGGTGAGTGTGTCAGTGGGAGGACAGTGGGGGTCAGTAAGAGCCTGATCTGGCCCTCAGGACAGCGTCCAGGCCAGCAGCTGCAGAGTGACAGTGTGTGTCTGACTTTGTGTCTTTCAGTTTTCTCAGCACAGTGCCAGTAACACCTACACTGCACTTCCCAGTCCAGCTCAGTCCTCAGAGTACGAGACGATCAGAGAAGTGACGGGAGGATGGACCTATTGGGGACAAAAGGAAATGCAGGAGAAACTTTAAAATACATCCATTTTGTGGCAACATGTAGCTTGTTGAGGATTTGCAAAACAAATCTCAGGAGAGGAAATTAATATTTTTTAGAGTACAATGTATATAAATGGGATACTTTATTTCTCAATCTTTAGCACAGCATGGGTTTGTAAATGTAGAAGACAACCTGTCTGTCAGCTGTTATCTCAAATTTTCACAGTCACAGTGCACTAGTTTGCTTTGTATTATACTGTGCAAAGCTAGGAATGCAATATATTATATTAACATCAATAGAATGCATTTTTAAAAATAAAAATCAAATTTTCATTAAGTTGTTGTTTCTTACAGCAACAATTTTCCAATAAGTATTAAGATATTTAGATCAGTATCAATTAGTCAGAAAGCAATGTTCTGCCCAGTGAGAGCTGCTGCACTGAGCTGCTGTGAATAAACCATTGAACTACATCATTATGTGAACTGCCTAAATGCAGTCCAGAACCACAGCCTGAACCAGGGGCGGACTGGCAATCGGAAGTGTGGGAGAATCCGCGGTGGGCCGGTCTGTTTGGACCTGTGTGGGCCACTGGTCTATGTTGCTGAGAATTACACACTGTTATCAACTTGGCATTCTCGGTCTCTCACACCCACATCATCACTCCAATCATCGCTTCGGTAAATCCAATATCATAATATCTAAGGGGAGGGGAGGCCAATTGCTGATTGGCTATGCCAGGATTTTCTTACAATGGGAATGGTGAAATGATTTCATCTTTCATTTGAATCTATTGTATTGATAGTGGATGAGTGATATCAGTAACAGATCTTCTATAGTAACAAGATACTTCACTCTACATTTTTAAAATTATTTTCACATATCACATTACCATATCAAGAACGTAGTTTTTATTAAAAACTTTCTTATTAGATATATATATATATATATATATATATATATATATATATATATAAATATGTTGCCAAAAATGAAGATTTATCTTCTTCGTAATGACATTATCCTTCAAGAAAAGACTATGGGCATAAATACGTTAAGACATCACTTATCATCTCTCTTTAAAATAACAACCATTACAATGATAACCATACATAAACAAAACAAGCTATGTTTTCAATGAAACCATTAACCCCGAACTAAACTTTTTCTCAGACAGCACCCCTTCACCAGCAATTGTTCATGTGCTACTGCTCAGCATGTCCCATGGTGGCCTTGTTGTCTCTCTCCCTGTTTCTTTGCAGACCGCAAACAGATGACATGCAAATAGAATGACATTAAATTTAAAGATTAGTGTCTAACTGTCTAAGCATTATTTTCTCTTCAGTCACAATGAGGAATAATTACTAACTTGAATAGTTTCATTCAGAATGACGAAGTTTGCTCCATGTAACCACGTTTTTCAGAGTGACATTATTCAGAGTAACCTCATATTGCGAAGCCACCCATAAGAAACATTTTTTTTTTTGTGGAAAACTGGTATTTATTTATTTTTCCGTGTGGCAGCAATACGCTTCCGTACTAACTATCTGCAGTTCAGCACGAAGGTGAAAAATTCGATATTTATAGTAACTAAAGTGAAAACAATCCTAAATCCGAAAAGAATTGTATGTTGACTCTTACTCAGCTGCTGAAAACTCAGATGCCCCGTTGTGTCCGTCGCTGCTGAAACTGACTCACGACACTACGAGTGCGCATGCGCGGGTCCACGGGGACGAATTGACTGCTCCTCATGTCACTGAAGTAGGGCTGCAACAACTAATTGATGAAATCGATTACGTCGATTATTAAAAATCGTTGGCAACTAATTTCATCGTCGATTAGTTGGGTCTACAGGGCGCAGCTACTGAGGCGCCGGCTGCAGCTACACCCGTGGAAAGCCTTGAAAGTCTTCTACAGTATGGGAGCACTTTACCCTGAACACTGCAAAGAAGATGGTTTGCTGCAACATGAGCAGAGCTGAACTCACATGGTGCAGGAGCGCAACAATGATGCATGAGCACCTGAAGAGAAAGCACACTGCAGCCCCAATGACAGGGGAGGAAGAGCTCAGCTGGTACAGGCAGTGGCATTTATAGTCTGACATCCAAAAAGTTGTCCGTCAAGGACATGGCACTTTATTATTATTAGACTTTGGATCTGTTAAAACTGCACTAAATACACAGGCTTTCCGTTTCTTGAACTGGTATGTGTCTCACAACTACGCCTGTTTCTTTACCTCCTCAACAACATTATTATTCATGTTCATATTATACATTTTATGTATAACGCAGTCTTGTTATACACGCGTGCTACACTCAAGCAAGAGTCAAAGCAGACACAGTAAAAAGACTAAGTAAGCAAGAAAACAAGCAGGGTAGCCAATAAATGGGAGCAAGCAATAAAAAGGGCTAAGAGGATTTTAAAACTTGCAACTAACAGAGATCCTTAAAAAGTTATTTTAAAATGTAATTTTTAAGACTTTTCTTTAAAACGGCATATGTAGTGGCGCTTCTCAGCCTATGGTGTGTTGCACAGCCGCGGCGCAGCGCTGCAGAAGACTCAGAATATATGATCAAATTAGTGCCATAAATATAAAATTCAAACTTAAAATATATATCGTAAACGAGTCGAGTTTCGTTTTGAATTTGCAACAGGGCTGCTGAAGAAGTAAGGAGGTTTTATCATTTTTACAAAGATGTTAAATATATATATATATATATATATATATATATATATATATATATCGGACAATCTACAAATCACCAAACACAAAAGCAGAGTGCATATTTCAACGTTAAACTATTTATTTAAAAGTGTAAATCTTTCTAAACAATGTAAGTCACATTGTTGTTGATCTGTGCTTAACCGCTTTGTGGAATTCTAGCTACATCAGACAGTCGGTATCTTTCCTGCCCGGCTCCTCCGGGAAAGCTTGCCATATATTGTCGGTCTATATTTATTTGCTCAGTTGTATCGTTATTCATGGTTAGACACGCAGATTATAAACTTTTCCAATCCACGTCTTCCTCTCATTCATTGTCCGGTATCATTTTTAACACACATGAAATTAGATCGAATCGAACTCGTTTCACAGTCAGTGTGCAAAGTGGTGAAGAGAATATCAACACACTTTGTTTTTCTCTTTTCACACACGTTATGATCGTATGCATGTAAATGTAAATATTGTGCTACTATGCTCGTATTGGCTCTCATTTTAGGAAAAAAAAAGAACTACTTCCACAGTCCAGTATTGGACTATCGTGGAAGCTATTTGATGTAGAAAACTGAATTTAATGTTTACTTTTTTTTAATTATTTTTTAAACTGAAGAGTAAAACAGCTTTGTGTTTTGATATCAATGTAAAAACACCTGTTAATATATACAGTGCATCCGGAAAATATTCACAGCGTTTCACTTTTTCCACATTTTGTTATATTACAGCCTTATTCCAAAATGAATTAAATTAATTATTTTCCTCAAAATTCTACAAACAATACCCCATAATGACAACATGAAAGAAGCTTGTTTCAAATCTTGCAAATGTATTAAAAATAAAAAACAAAAAAAGCACATGTACATAAGTATTCACAGCCTTTGCCATGACACTCAAAATTGAGCTCAGGTGCATCCTGTTTCCACTGGTCATCCTTGAGATGTTTCTACAACTTGATTGGAGTCCACCTGTGGTAAATTCAGTTGACTGGACATGATTTGGAAAGGCACACACCTGTCTATATAAGGTCCCACAGTTAACAGTGCATGTCAGAGCACAAACCAAGCCATGAAGTCCAAGGAATTGTCTGTAGACCTCCGAGACAGGATTGTATCAAGGCACAGATCTGGGGAAGGGTACAGAAACATTTCTGCAGCATTGAAGGTCTCAGTGAGCACAGTGGCCTCCATCATCTGTAAATGGAAGAAGTTTGGAACCACTAGGACTCTTCCTAGAGCTGGCAGTCTGGAGAACCTTCCATAAGAACATCCATCTCTGCAGCACTCCAACAATCAGGCCTGTATGGTAGAGTGGCCAGACGGAAGCCACTCCTCAGTAAAAGGCACATGACAGCCCGCCTGGAGTCACCTGAAGGACTCTAAGACCATGAGAAACAAAATTCTCTGGTCTGATGGAACTCATGTCTGGAGGAAACCAGGCACCGCTCATCACCTGGCTAATACCATCCCTACAGTAAAGCATGGTGGTGGCTTAACTTTAAACACATTAGCTGGTTGTGTAATTTCTACAGAGATGCACTTCTGTGTACATATTGCGGCTGTGGTGTCAGTGCGCATGTGCGGTGGCACTGTCGGTGGCATGGTTGTTGGTGCCAGACGGGCCGGTCTGAGTATTTCACAATCCGCTCAGTTACTGGGATTTTCACGCACAACCATTTCTAGGGTTTACAAAGAATGGTGTGAAAAGGGAAAAACATCCAGTATGCGGCAGTCCTGTGGGCGAAAATGCCTTGTTGATGCTAGAGGTCAGAGGAGAATGGGCCGACTGATTCAAGCTGATAGAAGAGCAACTTTGACTGAAATAACCACTCGTTACAACCGAGGTATGCAGCAAAGCATTTGTGAAGCCACAACACGTACAACCTTGAGGCGGATGGGCTACAACAGCAGAAGACCCCACCGGGTACCACTCATCTCCACTACAAATAGGAAGAAGAGGCTACAATTTGCACAAGCTCACCAAAATTGGACAGTTGAAGACTGGAAAAATGTTGCCTGGTCTGATGAGTCTCGATTTCTGTTGAGACATTCAGATGGTAGAGTCAGAATTTGGCATAAACAGAATGAGAACATGGATCCATCATGCCTTGTTACCACTGTGCAGGCTGGTGGTGGTGGTGTAATGGTGTGGGGGATGTTTTCTTGGCACACTTTAGGCCCCTTAGTGCCAATTGGGCATCGTTTAAATGCCACGGCCTACCTGAGCATTGTTTCTGACCATGTCCATCCCTTTATGACCACCATGTACCCATCCTCTGATGGCTACTTCCAGCAGGATAATGCACCATGTCACAAAGGTCGAATCATTTCAAATTGGTTTCTTGAACATGACAATGAGTTCACTGTACTAAACTGGCCCCCACAGTCACCAGATCTCAACCCAATAGAGCATCTTTGGGATGTGGTGGAACGGGAGCTTCGTGCCCTGGGTGTGCATCCCACAAATCTCCATCAACTGCAAAATGCTATCCTATCAATATGGGCCAACATTTCTAAAGAATGCTTTCAGCACCTTGTTGAATCAATGCCACGTAGAATTAAGGCAGTTCTGAAGGCGAAAGGGGGTCAAACACAGTATTAGTATGGTGTTCCTAATAATCCTTTAGGTGAGTGTATATATATATATATATATTTTTTACAATTATATACCAAAGAACAAATATTATTTAAAGTAAAATAATTAAAAATATATATATAATATACTGTATGATTTCATGAAATCCTGTCACTGATCTGAGCTGCTGTTGCTTATTTTATAAAGTATTGTATATGGCAATGTACAGAGTTTGTTGTTATACCCACTTGAGGGGGCCCCTTTGCCTGGGACTTGCACCTGCGCTGCTGTTGGGGTGGGACCAGGGTTTTCACAATCATTATTCATTTATTTAGTCATTTGTTTAAAATACTTTTGGTATTTTACGTCTTAACACTGACATAAAATACCATACAATGCTACCACTGAGTTTGAGGAAGAGAGTGTGCGCAAAAGAACGATTTCATGATGAGGACCCACAGGACCCACCCCTCCGACCCAACCCACCCAACAATCAATTGATTTAAAACTGCAATTATCCTATTTTGTATTTGTTGTGAATCCTGGGTTTATGTTGAAGTATTTGCATTGGTTTTTATTGAATTGCTGTGTTGGAATTGTGTTTTTTATGTATATTTTATCTATATTTCACTTACATCTGTGTTTATTGTATGGTTTATTTTAGTATTCTTATGAAGGTTATTTGCTCTTATATTATAACAGTTGGTTCTATGTATGAGGACTAATTTGACTGAGAAATTAACTGAACTATTTTAATGGATATTGATTTTTCTATTGCCTAAATTGCACGTTGTGTACCCAGCTTTTATTTAATTGTTTATTAAAAATACTTTGTTATATATCCTGCTGGCATTTCACTCTCCCCTTTTACATCCAGCTTCCAGGGTTATTTGACCAGATCATCCTGGTAAAACAAAGGTGGTTTCAGCTACACGCTACTCTGTAAAATCCAGTTAGAACACAACCTCAATAGTACAGGTTTCGTTGCAATATTAAAATTGAAATGAGACCCTACTTGAAAGACATGAGTTTGACGGGATGAAACGCTGTTTGAAATGTTGAATACTGCATGCAATAGCGAGGCGGAAAGACAAAATAAGTTGAGGATGTCTAAACCCACAGTTAAAGTGTGTGCAGTGCAGAGGGAAAGGAGATGGGGAAGAAATCGAAAGCTAGTAAACCGAAGCATGTCACCAGGCTACTTCCATAAATTCAAGAAATTAAATTGGATGTGGCATCGCTTTGCAAACTAAAAATGGACATCACAGCCATCAAGGAAACAATGGCAACTACAAACTTAAAAACTGACATGCCGAGGTGCAGCGATGGGAAGTACAGGCGATGAGGTTGCAGGGGTTGTCAGCAGGCGGGGGTTAGCAGGTGCGACTAGCATTGTTTTCAATGCAGGAGCAGCGATCACTTCCAAGCCGACTGCCAGAGGAGAGAGTGGGGGTGCAGCCACAGCCGCTACAGTCACAGCAGCAGCAACCGCAGCAACAGGGAAACGCAGGGAGGTTACAGTCGCAGAACAGGCCGTAACCTGCAGCACCCAAGCGTTCCAACACTGTGCATCCAAACAGTGCTCACAATACAAGATTGTGTGCTTCTGTTCCAAATCGTCAGGTTCAACACTGGTCAGAACCCCAAATGTTGTGTCATGCCATATGTGAGCAAACTAAGAAGTGTGAGTTTGAGATTGAAACAGTTATGCATGGTGGGTTATTAGATGATAGTGGGTGGACTAGATGTGCAAAACTTGTAGGAAACAAATGTCTGTTACCAGAGCTGAGACTTAGATAAATGAATGAATTGATGGGACCTGAAAACTCTTTGAAGCTCATAGCAGCTAATGGTGTTCAAAACCCATATGATGGGTGGGTAGAAGTAGCTTTTAAACTGCTAGGTGGTGAGAATATAAAATAACTATTAGTGCCTGTACTAGTGACGAGTCAGTGTGTTTTGGAAAAGCCAATCATTGGTTTTAATGTTATAGAAGAGGTTATTAAGGAAATAGGTTACCGTTTAAATACTCCCTCCTCACCATCACTGACAGAGCAGTTATGTGCCACTTTTACCAAAATACCAAGCGATGAAATCGAAAACCTGATCAATGTAATCCAGACAGGTGATACAGATGCAAAATAGATAGTTGAAAGTGGTAAACGAAATTTAAAATTACCAAGGGGAAAGTTACAAAGATGAAATTCAAGGTTAGGTCACGAGTACGAACTGATGATTTAACCTTTTTGAACCTGTGAATGAGACAATGTGGTCCTATAGGTTAGTGGTCAGTGTGTAACATTGCAGGTTATATACAATGCAGGGCATGATGTAATTCTATAAAGGCAAATTAACAAGGATAAAAGTAATTTTCCCCAAATTAAAGTAACAATATTAAAGGGGAAGTGGGCTCTGCTGTGAACTGTGTACTAGAACCTGTCCAGGTTGACATGAAGAAAAGCGAATTGAGCAACAGCTCAGATGATGAAATGTGGGATCCAACTGTAGATGTAAGCCATCTAACAGAGCAACAGCAGAAAATAGTGAGGACAATGCTAAGGGAAGAGAATGCTACCTTTTCAAGGGGTGACAATGATATAGGAAGTATCGACAGTTTAACACTGCTTAGCTATGCTTCACTTGTAGAGCTTTCGTCTTGTAACATTCAGTATTCAAATAAAATAAAATAAGGTGTCTCAGTTTCAATGTATACTTTTCTGAAAATAATTTTCACTTTACAGATAAATGTGGTTTACTCGTTCAATGGGTAATCACATTAATTAGGAGTACATTTACGAGATACAGAAGAATGACAAGAATATATTCTTGTAACTTAAAGGTTAAACTTTAAATAAGCTTGATTTGGAAACACTCACCTAACACTAAATGTTGAGTACTACAGAAAATAACTGCAGACCCCCGCTAACTTTGCTAACATAAAGGTTTTTTTCCAAATGTTACATCAACACGTCTCAACACAGCAGCAAGCATCTTAGCTCTGCTTCACTTCTGCAGGAGCCTCTTGTTAAAGGCTCTTAAATGGTATTGCCAAAACAAATTAAATCTGCAGACAATAAAAAATGTTACATATTTTCATTTATTAACTTTCAAACAGCAATAAAACAATTTTCTAACCATTTTAACCCCTTCATTTTGTAAAAGAAGAAAAAAATGCCATACTTAGTAGAGGGGTTACATATGGGGGAATGTTTAAAAGGCCTGAGAGATTTAGATGATGTGCTGGTCTACAGCAAGTCATTTGAGGAACACATCAGACAGGTGTTATAAAGGTTAAGCAGTGGGAGAGCAAATGTGACTGGTTTATAAGAGAAATCAGATATTTGGGGAGAATTGTGTCGGCAGAGGGCAGTAAAATATACCCTGCAGACACAGCTGCGGTTCAGACATTAAAACAAAAAGATATCAGGGCTTCTGGGATGTTATAGACAGTATATAATGGTTTTCTCTAGAATTCCATAGCCATTATATGAGCTCCTGAAACTGGGGCAGGGGGTACCATCAAATGCACATTCATCAACAGAAAAGGGCAAAGTGTCTAAAGGGCAGAAAAGGCAGAATGGATCCTGGGTAGTGAAGTCCCAACCAGTTCAGTGGACAGAGCATCACCAATTAGTTCTGAATAGTCAAATTGATTGTTTGCTGCAGTAATGGGGTACCCTGTCTTTACTCTGCATACTGACACATCCCAGGAGGAGATAGGCGCAGTGCTTTCTCAACATAAGGAGGGTAACATGAGAGTGATAGCCTATGGGTCCAGAACATTAACACCATCAATTGGTAGCTGAATTGGCTGATTTCAATTTCACCGTCCGGTATTGTCCAGACTGTCGTTAGAAGCAGAGTTCATAGAGACTTGTACAGAAGAAATGTCCTTAGAAGTTATTAAGGCTGCTGTTAAGGCATTTGGAGTAAATGAGGAAGAATATTTGCCTTGGATTTTTTCTGTGACTGCTAATATACAGAACACAGAGGACACCGACATAGACCAGCAATGGAATTCAATAGTCAGCAAAAAAGAAACAGTGAAAGTGAAATCAAAGAGTTTAGTTTAAGGACTAGAGTGCTTCTGTGGGAATGGAAGAAACTGGTTTTAGACACAGATGGTGTTTTGTGTCAGCAAATGTCAGCTAGTGCTACCACATGAAGAGATGGGGCAAAATATCAGATACCCAAACGATGTGCCCTACCCCCCAACGCACAGACCTTGCAGACGGATAAACACTGCAGTCCCCACACACAGTCTAAGGGCACTACTATATTTTTACTGTATAATCTATGAAAGTGGAATAGTGTTCCTCTAATAGCCCTCTTGAACAGTCAAACACAAGAATGTGTCATCAATTTTGACAAAGCCCCTTAAATGGTCATTGGATTGTCCTCTCTTTACAGTCATTAACATGAAGGCTGGTGAAGACTCCTCTACTAATCTTATCAGAAAGACATTTAAAACACAAGTAGAACAGCTGTGCAATGTGCAATGATACATTCAACATATATATGTGTTGAAACAACAACTCCCAGCATCCAACACTTCCCAGATCAGAGTTAAATCGTTTTGCAATTAAATAATTTTAAAATCTGCTTTAAAATACATATTATTTGATCAAATTTACAAAATATCAAAAATGTGTGTCAAACATATTGCACTTGAAGTTTATTCAATTTAAATATATATCTTTACAAAGGAATCCTTCTCTTGCATTAACTGTTAGCAAAATAACCTAAAAATAAATACCAGCCCATAATATTTTACACACAAAATACCATCTCCAATATTAAAGCAAATATAATATTCTGTGATCGTCTGCAGTTTCACATATTCATCAGAGCATCAGTCCCAGCCCTGCCACCCTGATAAGCCTAATCAGGCTCTGAACTAAATAAGTTTTGGTCCCTGAGCAACTTCTCATGTCTCAAGAGGCAACTGTGCTCAATTACTCAGCTTCTGCTGCATCATCTGGGCTGAAAAGATCATTTCAGGACCTGTGAGTTTTACACAAACGTTTCAGTTCCACGCACAGCAGATTGCAGGGAATTCACTTCGGAAACCTGACAAGACTTTGAAGGATGGAGTGTCATAGTGTGTGTAGATCTGTCGATGGCCTGGCCATGTGGACGAGGCATTGGACCCGGCCTCCCTCCCCAGTTTGGAATAGCCAGGGAGTTTGCCGCAATGCTGGTGGAGAATGCAGGGATGAGAAGTGATGAATGCTGGGAAAGTAGGGTTTCCTGTACTTAAGTGTGGTGAGGGTGGGATTAGGGTCCAGATGCTTCTCCTGAAATGTAATGGAGCCCGTCACTCTGTTGGCCTCTTCAGCACACTGTAGACAACTGAGGGGTCATCTGGTTCGTTCCTGGAGGCTACAGTCCTTCATGGGGAACAAATATATATATATATATATATATATATATATATATATGTGTGTGTATAATATACAATTAATTGAAAACAACCTGAAAATTAAAGGGCTTTGATATTAGTTTAATTCATGACAATCTCTCAGATTCCTGTCCTGCTCTCTCCTTCCTCTCAGCGTGCACCTGCACACCATTGCCTCCCTAATCCCTCTAACCTCATTTCACTGCCTCTCCCCTCCTCCTCCTTCCCCTTCATTCCCCTCTCTGGAGGTCTGTGGAACTGCCACTCAGCTTCGCCTCCCACCACTCTCTGGATTTCCTCGCTCTCACCGAGACATGGATCTCCCCGGACAACTCTACCACCCCTGCCGCTCTATCCTCTCTGTTTGACCTGTCCCACTTCCCCTGTCTTATCAGATGGGGAGGAGGAACAGGGCTCCTGCTCTCCCCCTCTCTCCTCTTCTCTGTCCCCCGCTTTCTCTCACAACTAACAACTTTGAATTCCACGCAGTTGATCTCACCTCCCCCTCTCTCCTCTTCCTCCAAGTTCTTTACTGCCCTCTCAATCCACTCGCCTCCTTTCTGGATGAACTCGACTTTCTTCTCTCCTCTTTCCCCTCTCTGTCCTCACCTACCATCCTCCTTGGAGACTTCCATCCACCTCTCCAACCCCTCTCTCTCTTCTCATCTCCCCCCACTCACAGGGCAGACCACCAGCTAGACCTCATCTTCTCTAGAGCTGCTCCCCTACGACAATCTCCATGACACCCCTGGACATCTCAGACCACCAATTCATCTCCTCCTCCGTTTCTCTCCCCTCCCTCCACACCCCACCCACTCCCTCTGTCACCTTCCGCCGTAATCTCCATTCCGCCTCCACCCTTGCCTTCTCTGCTCTCACTCTCTTATCTTCCATTGATTGTTTTTCCCATCTGTCTGTTAACTGTGCTACCTACTCTTTATTATCCTCCCTCACCTCCTCCCTTGATTCTCTCTGTCCTCTCACATCCCTCCCCTCCTCAGCCTTGGATCTCTTCTGTTCTCCACTCAACCCGATACAGTCTGCGTGCCGCTGAACAGAAGTGGAAGAGGTCCAAACTCTCAGCTGCCCTCGAACTCTACCGCTCTCTACTGTCCACATTCTCCTTCTCACTCACCTCAACCAAGAAGTCTTAATTCCAATCACTGTTTGAATCCACTGTCAACAACCCCCACAAACTCTACTCAACCTTCTCCTCCCTCTTTGCCCCGCCTCCCCCTTCTGCTCCCTCGTCTCTCACTGCTGATGATTTTGTCTCCTTCTCCTGCAAGATCACAGACATCCATGAGCTCTTCAACAGTCCCACTCCTCTCCCATCACACCCTCATCATCATCATCTCATCACCTCTCTTTGACTCTGAACTATCCTCTCTCCTCCTAGGTCACAAACCTACAACGTGTGCTCTGGACCCTCTCCCCACTCGCCTCCTCCAAGTGACTGCTCCTAATCTACTCCCCTTCATCTCCTTCCTCCTCAACTCCTTCCTCCTCTCTGACTGTTTCCCCTCTGTATTTAAACAAGCTATCCAACTCCTCAAGAAACCTAACCTTGACACCACCTCTCCTCAGAACTACCACACTGTCTCCCTACTCCCCTTCCTCTCAATGACCCTTGAGCGTGTTGTCCACTGCCAGCTCTCTGCATCACTCACTCCTTGATCCTCTGCAATCTGGCTTCCGCACACCTCACTCCACTGAGACTGCTCTCCTGGCAGTCGCTGACTTCCTCAACTGTACTTGGGCGGCCTCCCTCTCCTCAGTCCTCATCCTCCTTGATCTCTCTGCAAGCATTTGACATTGTTGATCACTCCATCCTCGCACTCGCACCACCTCAAGCTCAACCTCTCCAAATTAGATCTCCTCTTTTTCCCCTCTCTTCCTCACCTTCTGCTGACCTCTCCATCTCAATCAACTTGGAATCCACCACACTCTCTCCCTCTTCTTCCACTAAAAATCTAGGAGTCACCCTGGATCCTGCGCTCTCCTACACTCAGCACATCACCACACTGATACGCACCTGCAGATTCTTCGTGAGCAACATATGCCGAATCCAACCCTTCCTCACCAACTACTCGACTCAGCTGCTCATCCAGTCCCTGGTCCTCTCCCGCCTGGACTACTGCATCTCCCTCCCGGCCGGCCTGCCTGCAACTACTACCCACCGCTCCAGCTCATCCAGAACTCTGCGGCTCGTCTGCTATTCTCTCTGCCCCGATTCGCACATGCTACTCCACTGCTCCGCTCTCTCCACTGGCTCCCGATACCGGCATAGTTCAAGTCTCGACCACATTGAACCGATTTACCTTCAGTCACTCATCTCTCCATACATCCCCTCCAGACCACTGCACTCTAACTCTGCCTCCTCTCCACTCCCCTTCCTCCAGAGTCACTCCTTCTTATCCCTGGCCCCTAAGTGGTGGAACGACTACCATATGTGGACCCCATATACACTCACCTAAAGGATTATTAGGAACACCTGTTCAATTTCTCATTAATGCAATTATCTAATCAACCAATCACATGGCAGTTGCTTCAATGCATTTAGGGGTGTGGTCCTGGTCAAGACAATCTCCTGAACTCCAAACTGAATGTCTGAATGGGAAAGAAAAGTGATTTAAGCAATTTTGAGCGTGGCATGGTTGTTGGTGCCAGACGGGCCGGTCTGAGTATTTCACAATCTGCTCAGTTACTGGGATTTTCACGCACAACCATTTCTAGGGTTTACAAAGAATGGTGTGAAAAGGGAAAAACATCCAGTATGCGGCAGTCCTGTGGGTGAAAATGCCTTGTTGATGCTAGAGGTCAGAGGAGAATGGGCCGACTGATTCAAGCTGATAGAAGAGCAACTTTGACTGAAATAACCACTCGTTACAACCGAGGTATGCAGCAAAGCATTTGTGAAGCCACAACATGTACAACCTTGAGGCGGATGGGCTACAACAGCAGAAGACCCCACCGGGTACCACTCATCTCCACTACAAATAGGAAAAAGAGGCTACAATTTGCACAAGCTCACCAAAATTGGACAGTTGAAGACTGGAAAAATGTTGCCTGGTCTGATGAGTCTCGATTTCTGTTGAGACATTCAGATGGTAGAGTCAGAATATGGCGTAAACAGAATGAGAACATGGATCCATCATGCCTTGTTACCACTGTGCAGGCTGGTGGTGGTGGTGTAATGGTGTGGGGGATGTTTTCTTGGCACACTTTAGGCCCCTTAGTGCCAATTGGGCATCGTTTAAATGCCACGGCCTACCTGAGCATTGTTTCTGAGCATGTCCATCCCTTTATGACCACCATGTACCCATCCTCTGATGGCTACTTCCAGCAGGATAATGCACCATGTCACAAAGGTCGAATCATTTCAAATTGGTTTCTTGAACATGACAATGAGTTCACTGTACTAAACTGGCCCCCACAGTCACCAGATCTCAACCCAATAGAGCATCTTTGGGATGTGGTGGAACAGGAGCTTCGTGCCCTGGATGTGCATCCCACAAATCTCCATCAACTGCAAGATGCTATCCTGTCAATATGGGCCAATATTTCTAAAGAATGCTTTCAGCACCTTGTTGAATCAATGCCATGTAGAATTAAGGCAGATCTGAAGGCGAAAGGGGGTCAAACACAGTATTAGTATGGTGTTCCTAATAATCCTTTAGGTGAGTGTATTGTTTACTGTATATCTTGTATACACTTGTGTAAATTGAAATTAGTAAAATGTATTATACCTTGAACTGCACTGTATTATTGCACTTTGTATTGCTCTTATATTTTGTAAGTCTCCCTGGACAAGGGTGTCTGCTAATAAATAATAATAATAATAATAATAATAATAATAATAATAATAATAATAATTCAGTGATACATGAGGAGAGTGACATTTCATTCTCAACTGTCCCCTAGAGCTGAGCCTCAGTTGACAGTTACAAATGTGTCAGTGTCTTCCTCTTTGACAAGTTGCGACTCTTTCAGTGCAGATCTAGCACTAGAGCAGACAGACAGGCCCTGATGGTGACAGAGAGAGCTGGAGACTTGCCTGGCTGTTGTCTTTGACTGGAAGAGAACGGTGGCGTAGTTGAGGTCGTCCCGCCCCTGTGCTGGGGCGCTGGGGTCCTGTCCTCTCTCTGGGGTGTCTGATGGGCCCACACTGCTGTATATGTCCCCTGTAGCTTCCTGTGCAGAGTTGGAAACAGGGACACTGTGAGTCACTGCACTGCCACTTTGCATCTCTGAAGAGTGGGGTCCTGTGCCCATGTGCTGCAGCTGTTTTTTCCTCTAGTGTCCTCAATGGCTGTAAGTCAGTATAACTCACAATATGGATCTGCGACCTCATTATTAGTCAGTATGTACATATATCACAGGACAGTGAAAGTTTACTGGTATATTAGTAGACTTTTCAAATTAAATCTATTGTTTAATTGTCAGTGTCTGTACCTTCACTGGAGCCGCTGTGTCTCTGTTGCTCTCCTCTGCAGATGGACCAGCCTTCCTCCTTTGGAGCCAACAAGACACAGAGAGCAGAGCAAGTAAGTCTCTCTGTCAGCTCTTCCTTTTACACACCGTAAACCTCCCCTTTAATATGTCCTGACTATAACAGTTCTATAACATGTCAAGAAACAACACGACCAGCATCCCCACACCTCACAATCCACAGCACTTTCTGAGATCCACACGGAGACACACAGCTATATTTTGCCCTGACAGTTCAGAAGATACAAACTCACACACATGCAGAGCTGAACCCACTGACCTTCTGACACAGACGAGAATCACTGCAGTGATAATACAGACGGACAGCGCACTCCCCAGGACAGCTGGCAGCAGCACTGTCTCCCACTCAGCTGGAACTCAGAGTCATAGTACAAACAGCATCAAATGACATTTTCAGCAGAGGGACTGAACTGCTTGTGTTAATGTAGTAGGAAACATATTAGTCATGATTACTGACGCTGATTTTAAACAACTTCAAGTAACACAGTAAACCAGCCTTCAGAGCAGGGTGTGTAATCACTCAGGTTCTTAAATTAACTCATGAGTCAGGATTTTTACACAGAGTGATCTGACAATGTTTCTACTGAATTGCACTCTCATGTCTCTGTGTATAATACGCACTGTACCTGTTATATTGAGAGGCACAGCTGTGGGCTCCATGTTTATTCTGTGCTTCACAGTTGTATTGCCCACTGTCTACAGACCTGCCCTGATCCTTTCTCCCAGACAGCAGCTCCACTGCTGTTAAACCAGGTGTATCTCTGCACTGGTGGCTTTGCATTGCTGCTGCAGGTCAAGGTGACAGAACTGCCTTCCACTATTTCACCAGAGGGGCTGAGGACACTTACCTTTAAGGCAGATCAAGAGCCTGAGATTTTGAGTAATTTATTCTGTAAAAAGCTTCCAAATAATTTAAATGACACTGAAATTGTACAGAGGCTGTAACTGAAGGTACTTACAGCAGACGTCCACAGTGAACCCTTCAGATTGGGTCTCTCTATACTCTCTTACAGCACAGGAGTAGTCTCCAGAGTCTGTACAGGAAACAGGATTCAAGCGCAGTGTGTTGGCGGGTGTCTGTGTGTGAGAGATGGGCCGGCCATTCTTAAACCAGGTGATCTGTGTCTGTGTGGAAGAGCAGCTCCCTATGTCACAGGTCAGGATCACAGCATCTCCTTCTCTCACTGCCCCATTCACTCCTGATGAGTTCATCTTCACCTGTAGCTCTGATGGAAATTAAAGGGTTCAGGATGACCAGTCAATATGAGATTAAACACCTTTGTTAACATTGTACTTTGCTTACATGTATGAATTAATGTTATTGTCTTTTCCTAAAAATGTTAATTCTGAGTGGCAATTTAATAAAAATAAAAATGTGAACATGAGTCTATCAATTCTAATCATTTTCAAATCATAAGGGGATCCTTGTTGTGTGTCATGATGCCAAGACATTGTGTTGTAGTGTGCAAGTAGTGATTCATGTGCAAAGATACACAGCATTCGAGAATCCAGTTTTGCTTATTAAACATCAGTCCAGTAGCATGAAGCAAACTGCAGATCCCTGGATTGGTTATGGAGGCAGATTTCTACAGCTCAGTGTAAGTGACTGTGGGATTCGCAGGTATTTCAATGTGCCGTGACAGATAAGAAAGCAGTCAGGAGATTTTTTCTAAACATAAAAAGCAAAGTGACTGGTTTCAATTCAGCAGACATGGCAACATATTGAAATAAAGTGCAAATCAAATCCACATAGATAAGGCATCGCCTCCATCGAGTGATATCTGTGGGTTTATAACTGTTGTAATGGGATGGTGTGTCAATCCCTGAGTTGCAGGCCTCATTAATGGCCGGGGCAGCACAATGATTTTAAGTGAATGACAGAGACGTCTGTCTCCCCTGGACCTCTGCACTGTGGCCTCTATTGACTGAGTCCTCAGACTGATTCCTACACACTGTTCTTCTTCAAGCTGCACTCGTCTTAAAACAGGATTGAGCTAAAACTGGCCGTGGCTTCTTGCTGAATCTACACTTCAGACACCAGACTCTTGATTAATTAAAACAATTACAGATCTTACCAGAGACAGAGAGAGTCACTCCAGTCCGACCAACCCATTTACCTCCAGGATGATTGGTTTCAAATCTGAATCTATATTCTCCTCTGTCAGCTGTTCTTACGTCCTTTATCTTCAAAGTGCAGTCCTTCTGTTTATTCCCCAGGTACTCTGCTCTGTGTGGGTATTCAGGGCTGATTGAACCCCCTCCACTGTGATACACATATGAGGATTCAAGACAGTCCCCATTATTGTGACACCACATCACTGTCTGCACTTCATATTTATAATTATAATTATTATTATCATAAGGATAATCATATGAACAGGGCAGGACCACAGAGGAGCCTCTCACAGCACAGATCTTGTCAGATTGATACCACACAGCCCAGCTCCCACCGAGGACACCTGCAGAAACAGCAGGTCAGTGGTCAGTGTTGACCAGTGAAGAGTCCAGCAGTGCTCAGAGTCATGACAGCCTCACAGGACACAGACACAGGATTGTGGAGCACGGCCAACAATACAATAAAGCAGAAGAACATAAAGAGCACATGTTAGTGGTTTGTGACAGCAGACGTGGTAAATCCACACAGTAGAAAGCTGGTGCACAGACTGCGTGCTCTCTAGTGCAGTGTGTGAAACAGTGTGACAGAAGTCAGTGTTACCAGGCAGGAGGAGCAGAGTGGCCCCCAGTAAGCGCAGTGTCTCTTCCACACCCATCGCTGAAGCGTCAGTTCTGTCCTTCTGCTCTCTGTCAGTGACGAGGAGTCGGACCACCTTCTATAGGGGTCACTGCAGACACACAGGAAACAGGAGCTGTAGGCACACAGTGTAAACACTTCCTATGTTGCTTCATAAATAGAGAAACAGCACAATGATGAGTCACATCTTTCCAGAATTATCATTAACAATGTGTTGAGAATAAAGCAGTAAGAAGTGTAGTATTGTTGGACTGTGAAGTCACAGTGTTGTGCAGGAGTCATTTACAGGCATGATCAAATATTAGCATGTTTATTTTTTCCAATCAATGAGAAATTAAAAACAGTCAAATAGTATTCAGTCCCACAGCAACTATCTACAAATCAGTTCAACACAATTGCACAATTAAATATTTCTGTCGTAGTCAAAATCATACAAACTCTTCATTAATTTATATAACTATCACTAGACTAAGAGGTGAAATTAGATTCAGCTCAACACATAGCTGATGCGTACGCCAGTGCACAGCTGGCCCATCCTATTGTCTGAGAAAAGGGGAGAACAACAGCAGCCCCCCGCTGTATAACTCACAGACCCCTGTGCTGTCCAGTGGAGTCGTCCTCTGTCCCGGGTGAAGAGAGCTCCTGCACTCAAACTCTGCTCTGATACTGACTGACCGACAGGGAAGAGCTGAAGAGAAGCTGATAGGGCTGTTTCACTACCCCACTCACACACAAAACAACTTCCTGTCAACTTCTCTTTTTTCAGTCTTTATTTTACTTTTTCTCAGTCAGATGTTGCATGGCAACAGAAATCAAAATAGTTAATTCTTGATACAGGTCTAAAAGTCAGTGCTGTTGATGCTTCTTTAGTCCACGCTCTGAGTGCAGTCCTGTGTTCCTGTGTGAAGCGCTGGTGATGAGGACATGGCTTTCTGAATTGAAACGGACTCTGAGAGATTAGGTGGGGGGGTGGTTCTCTGGCACATCTCAACATTAGCAGAGTCTTATTATTAAAGTAGATCTACTGGCCCTGAATGACATTAAGCCATTAAAGCTTACGACTTGATAACTTGATAAGTTGAGGCCCGTCGGGCTCAGGCTGAAGTGCAGGGCTCTTTGAGGGTGCATAAATGTGGAGTGAACATGTTAAAACATGGCATTTATTCAGATAATTAATCAATCACCATAACAAAAGCTAATCGCACACCTGTGTAGACTAGACAGGTGTGTATGAGGGAAAAGGATCTGGATAGAAAAACATGCTCCCACACAGATGCTACTTGCAAGTGTTATAAGGTCTTTGATCAGAACACTGCATTCTATTGAATTATACTTGCTAGTAGAGACTGTGCGAGAGCATCTTTTTCAAATGAATCAATCACATATGCAATAACATGGCAGCTAATGGGGATCTGTATAAACACAATAACACAAGAGAAAGGGTGTTATATGGTGACACATTATTGCTCTTCATACTCATATGTCATTAAAAGGATTTCATTGGATTGGCTAGATATTCATAGAGTCACGGTCTGTGGTTGGGTAAAAATATATAATCTCTAGGAATGATGACAGACAGTGATGTTGTTTCCATTGGTCATACCGCACGCCAGCAAAGAGTTGAAGAGACATTATTAATGTTTTATATAAACTGTATTATGTTTTATATTAATAATAATATGCAGACCAAGCAAAGTAAATGTATTTGCAAGTTGTTCAGGGCATACCCTCTAGACATTCCTGTCAATAATAGAAAGGGTCAAACTGCAGAAAGAGAGAGGGCTCACAGCTGTTTGTTAGAAGTCTGTTTGTGGACTTTTCTCCAGATAGGCAGGAACTGTTTATGTTAATGAGCGCCTGACAGTTGTTAAATGACGACCGTGGGATCGGACCTTTCTTAGTATATCAAAGGAAGAATCTGACCTCAAGATAACACTCTGGCAAACCCCCAGTGACAGACCCCGGCCACAGACCCACATGCCCTGCAATGTATAAAAGGCTGTGAAGACTCTGTATAGGATGTTGAAGAAAGTGTTTTGTGATAATTATATAATGTTTTATATTAATACTAGCATTAGAAGTAGTTTTGTATACAGACTGAGCAGATTAGATTTAGCAGGACAAGTAAAGGGTCAACAAGGTTGGTTTGTTTGGATCTCCTGTCAGTAATGAAAGATCACACAGTGCCGAAATAGCCTACAGATGTCTGCTGTGAATTTGTTTATGACTTAATCGTTTCTCAAGATAGGCAGAAATTGTTTCTGTTAATGGGCGATTGACACTAAGTAAATGACCACCGTGGGATCGCATCTTCCTAGTGCACATCAGAGACGGACATCTGCTTTTTGTATCCATCACCTCTTCACGGGAGGACAGATCGTAAACGGACCCGGACCTGTATCTTCTGACTGGATGAACGGCCATAAGATGTTACGTCACTTTCCTATAAAGCTGCGCTGATGTCTGTAAACATTAAGCCTCACTGGAGGAATCATTCCCGACGTGGCGCTTCCGAGCGGCCCGATTGAAGTTCTGTTTGCTTTGTCTCCGCGACTCTGCACTTATGTCAGACTCGGTTCTACAGCCTGTCCACTTCCGCTGTTCAATAAGTCTCTGCTGAGGTAGAGTGCTTCCATGTTGGGGCCCTTCCAGACCTGGCATGTTAAATAAACACATTTTATCATCTATGCATAATGACTGGGTTCTTCACCTGTCAACTCTCATGCACCTCATGTCAGACTCTTGTATTATTGTTTCCAGACATTTTCACAACTGTTTATTGTCATAATTTCAAATTAACTATAAAGGTTGTGACTGTTTGTTTTATAAAGGAATATGTTGCAATTACAGCTTTAATTGACTGACCAATAGGTTTTTCTTTTTAATTTTTTATACATTTTCATTCAATTGCCAGTTTAGCAATGTGAGCTGCAATGAAAATGCCTTACATTAGCGTCCTTTTGGCAATGTTTTCCGGCCACAACCAGGCCCGTATTAAGGTGTTTGGAGGCCCAGCAGGGCTACTGACATTTCAGGGGCCCCGCTTTGGAGACCCCCCCAATAATACTGTACAATGAGCTGAGAGTCCCGCGATCTGCGCTGATGCACATCTCATACAAGACCGACACAATCATCACCCGTGTCTCTGAATGGGCGGTGTACAGCGACATTAATGTAATGTAATGTGACATTAGACAGAACAAGTGTAGACTAATCGTGTGGCCTACAGTAGGCGAGTATGTGGTGCTACTCAAGCCTCCTTAACATCACGAAGTATAAAAACACATTTGACTTACCATTGCTAAATTTGATGCTTTCTTGCCTTGAATTCCATAATAATGTCTGTGAAGTCCAGTTGGTGAAGCAGGTCCTGATCAATCGACAGGAGACTTAAATGACTGAGTCTCTGTTGGACCTAAGCCGGTCCTTAATCAGTGCCAAGTTTGAAAACGACCGCTCACCCCCCGCGTTTGTGACCGGCAAGGAGACGAGAATCTTCAGTGCAATTTCCACATTTGGAAATACAAATTGCAGCTGTTTCTTCCGCAGCATTTGGAGCAAGTTCCTTGGACTGAACGGGTAAAACGTCAAGACGAGACAGGAAATCCCCGAGGGATCTGACAACTGGCTGCCCCGCTGAAATCGCACTGGATAAACTGATCTCTTTTGCATCCACCTATCTCTATGAGACGACTTTTTTACACTTACACACATTAAAACAAACTGTACTGTCGCGACTCACAGAGTGGAAACTGGGTCTCGGTTATTGGATTCTTCCATCTCCAGTCCTGGCCAATCAGGACAGAGGATTGTCAGGCAGCAGCGTCTGTGAAAGTCGCTATAGTTTCCAAATACACAGCCGTTTATATGAGGTGATAATTACGGTAAAATAAATGCATAAGAATAACCTGCAGCTCCAAAATGTCATCGAGTGGGAAACGAGCTTGCCAGGACTCTCTGCTGCAATATTTTGGAAACGCATTAACAAAAATTACATGAAATGCGAAATAATGCAATGTGACAATTTTTGCAATTGCAAGAAATTCTGAACTTTATTTTAAAATACTCATATAACACAACAACTTTACTAAATACATTTGGAAACATACCTGTACGTTCAAGTTCCAGTGAAAACAAAATATATAGCAATAGTTGGCTGTGTGTCTTTTAATAATATTAGTTTGTTTGTTGCTCCTCTTTCCTTTTCTGTCTCTGCTAGTTTTGCAGAATGGTGTTTGGCTTTTAGGTGGGTTAACATACCAGCTGTAGATTTGTGGTATATTAATTGCACTGCACATATTATACACTTAACAGTGTTTTAATTTACTTTGTCAAAGTATTTGCACGCAGAAATTCTCTGAGGAAGCCATTGGTTGCGTTCTTGTAGTGCCGCAGATTTCCGCAGATCTGCGCAAATCTGCAGAATTCCACCGATCCCATTGGCGGAGTCGCAGATCTGTCATTGTCAGCGGATCACAGACAAGAAATAATAAATCCCACCCTCCCGTCAATCTTCATTACAGCTACATAGAGAGACAATCAACCGTACAGTTGGGGGTGGGGCGCGAGCTGTGACGCAAATGTTTTTTGGGGGGCTGCACCCAGAAAGTTTGGGAACCACTTACTTCTGTAAATCAGTGTGATACCTCATTTGTAATTTGCGGGCAACTGTGCCTACTTCATCGTTAGACAGAGACATTAGATTTGTCAAAAAGCTGTTTCTTTGTATGCGTCGTGCCTGTGTTTTAATTCAGTGTTCAATTTGTCAATCACTGCAAAAAACAACGCGAAATGTGTCTCTTCCTGACTCATCTGATTGACGTTTTCTCTTTATATGTCGACTCTTCTCGCTCTTGAACTCTTGTGACACGCTATCTGACATGTCCTTTTCGTTTTCCTCAAATGTGCCACACTGCATACGCAGGTCCTCAACAAAATCAATGAGGGAGCTTACTATGTTCACTGCTGTAACCAGGTCTAGATCTACAGCCTGGAGGGCAACGCCAGTGGACTGAAAGCGTTGAAGTACAAAATATGAAACTTGATCACAGAAACAACCCGCCTGAGTACCTCACTCCAGTATGCCTGTTCCTCTTGACACTGTGTTTTAAGCACAGCATCTACCATTGATCTGAGTATGTGCAATCCATGTTAGCATTGCATTTCAGTGGGAGCTATCAGCCTCATGCTCCTCTACATGTTTCCAGTCACTGAACCCTGAATCGATACATGCTGATGAACGTGTCCTCTCTTGAAATAGACGACAAACGAAACAATACACATTGCCGGTGGAGGGTCAGTAAAGGAGCCACTTTCCTGGCACACACACCCCGTTTTTGAGGGTTCGTGTGAATAAGGTTTTTGAGAGGCATCTGCGTTGAGTTTTGTAAATTCTCTCTTAGGCGGAAAAATCACTGTATTTATTCTGGCAAATAAGGGGGCCCTTGCTCACCCAGTTATCCTCAGTTATCGGACCCCAACATGCCGTATCAGAACTAGCAATGGCATTATCTGTTTCGTAAGTTTCTCCCGTAGTTGGCAGTGCAGTGTCTCCTTGCTGTGGCTGCGCACTCAGCGCTGACCAAGGTGTTGTTCTCTGCTCCCTCCTCTGACTCATGTGGCCCTTCCTCACTTTAATTCTTCTGACACTGACTTTTAAAGAATGTAGTTAGTTTTGGTGTACTATTTATAACCTCCTCGGCTGTAGCTAGTTTGAGTTTAGTGATTTTTCTTTTTTTCGCACCACTCTCGTATTTCCGTGACACGTTTGCCGCTAGCTACTCAGCTTAGTTTATTTTAGTTGAACGCCAGTGGGTATAGCTAGCATAAGATTTTTTTATTGTGTCAAATAACTACGGCATGCCAAAAGGACACAAAATGTTGTACAAAAAGGCAAATTGTTTAGTTTAGTCCATGCTTTTTTAATTATTAGCCAACCGTTATCAGTTTGACTTTACAGGAACGGTGGGGGCCCCCTAGGAGGCGGGGCCCTGGGCTTCAGCCCATGTAGCCCATTGGCTTAACGCGGCCCTGGTCACAACAGCGAAATACAAAATGTATAAAACCAATCTATCTAGCTAATTTATACTTGACTAAAAGATTGACTTTTCCTCTCCAAACCACACTCAGAAACTCTCAGAAACATAACTGTGCGTTCGAGTTACAGCGAATACAAAATAAATAGCAATAGCTGGCTGTGTGTATTCATGTGTTTGTTGTGGTCCTCTTTCATTTTATGTCATATTATAATTCTGAAACGCTTTGATCCAGGTAATTAATAAATCAGTAATTATGACTATGAAAAGTAATTAAAAGTAATTCTTTTTCCACATTCTTAATCACCTTACTGCTGCTTCATTGCTCTCCATGAAATACATCCTCCTGGACCGAATACTGTCCAGATGCCATATATTTTCAAAAAACATTGCCGTTTGCCAAATCAACTAACATACCAACACTACAACATCAACAAATTAATTAGTATTTTGAAACATATTGACAAATATCAGAAACTAAAAGTTGAGTTCCTGTACACTTGTTGTCTACCTGCCAAAGTGGCTGGTAAAATTGACAGATTTACCACTGGCTAAATCTACCCACATTTGGCGGGTGTTAATTTTATTCCCCGTTTACCCATTGTCTGAATGTTTTGAATGTTTTGCTACAAAGTTCACATCGCGCCCCATACGAATCATTGGATGGTTTCAGCCAGCCACGATATTTGTCATCCTCCAACCTCTCATTGAACTTGCATTTACCCATGGCTGAGCCTGCATTGCTTGCTCGCAGCGTCGAGTTCTTGTTGATATTGGACATTGCGGAAATGGTCATTGTTGTAGGATATAAAATACCGGTAAAATAAAACCTAAAAACTGAACAAAAAACAAAACATGCTCATTCATTCTGTCCCAGATCAAATTGAATGCCTCCCCTCCTACAATTCCAGACATTTTAAGACATTTTTAGACCTTGAATATCAAAAGTTAAGATGTTTTAAGACTTTTTAAGGATCTGTGGGGTCCCTGTGCTAATGTGTTTTGCTCTTTGACTTACACACCAATATATATGGTGCCAGATTATTACAATATAACAATTGGCCTTACCTGAAACTTAAAGAATAAAATCACAATAAATGTTTGTATTCTCTACACCACGGATGTAAACTCCACTGTCCTGCTCCTCAACATTGCTTGTAATTACATCTGTTGCTCCATTGTAATCATACAGAGCTGCTCTTCAGATATGAATCCATCTGTGTTGATAAACTCATTGCACTGTCCATGCAATCATTCACAGCAGTGTTTCAGGTAGTTGTTAGTAAGAGTGGTATTTCAATGTCATTGACTGAGAAATTATTCTGTCAAAGAAAGAAAGATTATAAACTTAAAATACATTTTTTTCCTTCTGCTTTTTTAAATCAGACAATATTCAAACTTGCACTTCTTAAGTACCTAAACTCAGCACGAGAAGCAGAACCACAGCCTCCATCGTCTGTCTCTCTTTGTCCCTAAGTGGATGTTGCCACACTGGCCTGCGCTGAGGTCACTTCTCCCTCTGGGCTGTGAAACCGTGTCCCCACACCCAAACAGGAAGTGCTGTGAGGAAAACTGCAGCAAGAGGAAAGAGTGTGAGGAGGAAGAGAAACCAGATTCATTTGGTGAATTACACAGAAGTTTACACATTGGATAGGAACAGTGATGATAAAACTGCAGTGTGGATGGCTTTCATTAAACAATCCAACCTAGAAGAGGCTGATGGTCTGATCTCATTTGATTGGTAGCTGGTGGCTTATTAATCCAAAGATCACCTTCAATAATGTGGCTGGGCTGCCTGTTCCACCCTGCCACAACCTGCTGTGTATGAAGTGCCTGCTGTTCTCCTTCTAAAATACTCCTCTACTTAATTTCCACTTGTGTCCTCAACTTCCTGTGTCCTTCTGGATCCTGAAGCAGTTCTCTGGGTCAGCTGGTTCCCTTCAGGGCTTCTGAAAACTCAAGCTGTGTCCCCTGGTAATCCTGGTAACCATCTGTTCAATTCCAGAGGCTCTGTTCTTCTAACTGACCTGTGCAGATGAGGACAGCTTGCTTTTCTATAGACCCTCTAAGGCAGTAGCTGTAGTAACAAGAAGTAGCTGGGACGGTTACTTTTCAGTCGTGCATGCCACAGTTCTAGTGACTTCTGCAATGCTTGGATGTGTTCCCACTGTCGGAATAAATCACTGCCTCTTCCTTGTAACTTCAAATTAAGTTCGTTCAAAATTGAGAAAATGTCAGTGAGATATGACAACTTAATTAACCAACTGTTATCGTCAAACAAATTTGCCAAGTTAGACGGTTTCTCTACCAGAAAAATGTAAATCTCATTCCTGAGTTCATACACCCTTGTAAACAATCTGTCTCTTGACAGCAACCGTACGTTGGTATGAAACAGTAAATGAGTGTGCTCCGCTTCAAATTCTGAGCATAATGCTTCAAAATCCTGTTGTTCAGCGAGCTTCCTTTAATGAAATTGACAATTTTGACTACTTCTTTCAGTACTGCCATAAGATCAGCGGAAACACCCTTGGATGCCAAAGCTTCACGGTGAATGAAACCGTGATTCCAGACAACATTATTTGCCAGCTGCCTCATATATTCTTTTCACAACTCCACTATTTCTACCTGTGATATTTGCTGCACTGTCACTTGTTATTCCTTTGCAATTAGCCCAATTCAATTTGTATTTTCCAAAAAATTCCATTGCTTCGAATATGTGTGCTCCTGTTGTATTTGTTGGTAAAGTAAGACAACACAGCAAATCTTTCATGAAGTCATCTTGCCACACATACCTCACATAAACCAACAGCGTTGCACAATTTGAAACATCAGTGCTCTCGTCAAGTTGGATAGCAAAATCCCCATCTGACTGTAACCGAGTAATAAACTGGGGTTCCAAATGCTCTGCAATGTCACATATTCGCAGAGACATTGTGTTGTCACTGAGAGGAATGCTTCTCAATTCGTCAGCAGACTTGTCATCAAAAATTTTACGGACCATATCCAGAGATGCTGGAAGAATACATTTTTCGGCCACCATATGAGGCATTTTTTCTTTTGCCACCTGGTATGCAACCAAATAAGAAGCCATTTGTGCCTGGTCATTCAAGGTAGCTGAGCGATTTAGAACTTCAGCCAATAACTTTAACTCACGTTGCTTTAGTTGAAAAACCTCGATTATCCACGAGTTCCCGGTGTTTTGTTTCTAAATATCTCTTTTGAAGGTCTCAAACTTTCGTTGGCAAGCACCTTGCTGCAAACAACACACTGGGGCATAGGTTCCTCATTTACCATACCACAATTTATAAAACCAAATTTAAAAAATCAATATACTGCCGCGTCCATGATTTATTTTTGTATTTAGGTGGTTCAGACAAGGCCAATTTGGCAGTAGAACTAACTGATGCGGGGGGCGTACTTACATTGGCATCAGATGTAAATGGATTTCATTCAGAATTTCTTTTTCATACAACAAAACGTTCAATATTAAACATTTGAAAGCAACAACAAATAGACCATTCAGATTCAGAATACAGTCGACGTTTTATGTTAGGTGCGATTAGTTACATTTGAAACTGCTACTTTTTGATCACATGTAGTGCCTTGTAAGTAAGGGAACTTCAAACAAGTACATCTTGCTTGATACAAGTAACTGTCCCAACTTTAAAATGAGTGTTTAGTGTTATTTAAAAACTAATGAAAAACATTTTATATTTTTAATTTGCAAACGACCCAGTGCCTTATCTTCCGCGACCCTGTACTGGGTCGCGACCTTTACTTTGAAAAACACTGCTCTAAGGGTCCTGTTTGTGATCTAAACTCAATTCCAATTGTGGACATGTCAGTGACTCATTTCATTTTCACAACTTCCTGTGAATCACGGTCTACACTTTGCCTGTGTAACCAAGTGTTTTGGTGACCTTTAATAGACATATCCTCTCTTTCTTCTGTGTGCACTATTCTATTCAAACTCTTGTGTCAAATGTCAGAAGTTTTGCTTTACTTTAATGGTATATGGATTTGAGATCAGTATTATTGTATTATTTTTCTGTATATTATTTATATATTATTAATTGTTTCATGTTGTTATAGTATTCATTGTTTCAGTTATATCTACAAAGCAATCATTTGTTTGTATTTGCTCCTTTTGGGCGGCTACTTTAATTAAGTTTGTTAAAGCATTTTAATCTGTAGTTTTGTATCAAACGCTGAATGCTACAGAAATCTACAAAAAGCATGTTACCCTGTCTCTGCATTAAGGTTCATCGTTTCTTGAAATGTATGCAGCCATTATCTTCTGAATACTTGGCCAACTGCTGCGTGAGAGGGCACTTTAACTAACCAACCAGTCTTTTGTATTTACAATCTCTTGGAGACTTAATCAACGACTGTATTATTATGCATGTGGCAAACTGAAGACCTGTACAAATGGATTTTATTGAGATCACTTCAAATAGAAATGATTGTAACCTATTGTTCATCACAAGATACAAAAAGGCTTCTTCCAACTCTCATCACTATTTATTTTCTTCACTTTATGTGAACATCTCCTTCACCTCTCTAGCATCTCCTAATGTAGGTCAGTTACTATTAATACTTTGAATTACCTGTTATCAATGGAAAGCAGGTGATCCTGAATCGCTGTTACTGTTAAATACATGTAAGGTGCTTAAAAAAAAAATATATATATATATCTATAAGGCACTTAAAAAATGTATATATGTGTATGATTGGTGGGTTTACTTAAATGGGAGAAAAGACTTAATGTGCCATGGTGCTTGTGGTTTCGTGCCAGGAGCAGTGAATCATCTCCTCTTTATGGACAAATCTGCTGTACATATGGTTTGAATGACACCTGCTAGTCTAATGGGCAACTGAACTTCTGGCTTTTAGCCACCTGTACTTCCGGGCAGTGAAAATGGAACTTCCTGCCTTCCCTGCTGTTTATACTGGACCTGGTTTTTCTTTTCCCTCTTTAAGTCTTTATTGCGGTGCATTATCACACATAGCTCAGGCTTTATTTGTAATTTACTAGTACAATTCAGTTAGATGATTTAGTTATTGTTTGTTTAGGCTATTATGTTTGCTTCCCACGTACAGTTAGGTCCATAAATATTTAGAGAATGACACAACTGTCATCATTTTGGCTCTGTATGCCACCACAGTGGATTTGAAAGGAAACAATCAAGATGTGAGTTAAATGTAGACTTTCATCTTTAATTCTGAGGGTAGTTAAATCCAAATTGTGTGAACGGTGTAGGAATTACAGCCATGTGTGGTCCCCGCAATTTTAGGTGCTCAAAAGTAATTGGACAAACTAACATAATCATGAATTAAATTGTGAGTTTCAATACTTGGTTGCAAATCCTTGACTGCCTGAAGTCTGGAGCCCATAGACATCACCAGATGCTGTGTTTCTTCCCTGGTGATGCTCTGCCAGGCCTGCACTGCAGCTGTCTTTAGTTCCTGCTTGTTCTTGGGGCGTTTTGCTTTTGGTTTTGCCTTAGAAATCAAAACAAACCAATCAGAGAGAGAGCAAAAACATTAACATTAATCAACTATTTGGTACATTCTTAAAAAGAAAGAACACACTGGTGAGCTCAGTAACACCAAAAGGCTGGAAGACCACGGACAACAACTGTGGTGGATGACAGAACAGTTCTTTCCCTGGTGAAGAAAAACCCCTTGGCCAGATCAAGAACAACCTCCAGGAGGTACAGTGAGGGAAAAAAGTATTTGATCCCCTGCTGATTTTGTACGTTTGCCCACTGACAAAGAAATGATCAGTCTATAATTTTAATGGTAGGTGTATTTTAACAGTGAGAGACAGAATAACAACAAAAAAATCCATAAAAACACATTTCAAAAAAGTTATACATTGATTTGCATGTTAATGAGGGAAATAAGTATTTGACCCCTTCGACTTAGTACTTGGTGGCAAAACCCTTGTTGGCAATCACAGAGGTCAGACGTTTCTTGTAGTTGGCCACCAGGTTTGCACACATCTCAGGAGGGGTTTTGTCCCACTCCTCTTTGTAGATCCTCTCCAAGTCATTAAGGTTTCGAGGCTGACGTTTGGCTACTCGAACCTTCAGCTCCCTCCACAGATTTTCTATGGGATTAAGGTCTGGAGACTGGCTAGGCCACTCCAGGACCTTAATGTGCTTCTCCTTGAGCCACTCCTTTGTTGCCTTGGCTGTGTGTTTTGGGTCATTGTCATGCTGGAATACCCATCCACGACCCATTTTCAATGCCCTGGTTGAGGGAAGGAGGTTCTCACCCAAGATTTGATGGTACATGGCCCCGTCCATCGTCCCTTTGATGCGGTGCAGTTGTCCTGTCCCCTTAGCAGAAAAACACCCCCAAAGCATAATGTTTCCACCTCCATGTTTGACGGTGGGGATGGTGTTCTTGGGGTCATTCCTCCTCCTCCAAACACGGCGAGTTGAGTTGACGCCAAAGAGCTCGATTTTGGTCTCATCTGACCACAACACTTTCACCCAGTTCTCCTCTGAATCATTCAGATGTTGGCAAACTTCAGACGGGCCTGTACATGTGCTTTCTTGAGCAGGGGGACTTTGCGGGCGCTGCAGGATTTTAGTCCTTCACGGCGTAGTGTGATACCAATTGTTTTCTTGGTGACTATGGTCCCAGCTGCCTTGAGATCATTAACAAGATCCTCCCGTGTAGTTCTGGGCTGATTCCTCACCGTTCTCATGATCATTGAAACTCCACGAGGTGAGATCTTGCATGGAGCCCCAGACCGAGGGAGACTGACAGTTATTTTGTTTCTTCCATTTGCCAATAATCGCACCAAATATTGTCCCTTCTCACCAAGCTGCTTGGCGATGGTCTTGTAGCCCACTCAAGCCTTGTGTAGGTCTACAATCTTGTCCCTGACATCCTTGGACAGCTCTTTGTTCTTGGCCATGGTGGAGAGTTTGGAATCTGATTGATTGATTGCTTCTGTGGACAGGTGTCTTTTATACAGGTAACGAGCTGAGATTAAGAGAGTGCTCCTAATCTCAGCTCGTTACCTGTATAAAAGACACCTGGGAGCCAGAAATCTTGCTGATTGATAGGGGATCAAATACTTATTTCCCTCCTTAACATGCAAATCAATTTATCACTTTTTTGAAATGCGTTTTTCTGGATTTTTTTGTTGTTATTCTGTCTCTCACTGTTAAAATACACCTACCATTAAAATTATAGACTGATCATTTCTTTGTCAGTGGGCAAACGTACAAAATCAGCAGGGGATCAAATACTTTTTTCCCTCACTGTAAGTGTTGCTATTGTATTAAAAAATAAACATGGGTTATTCTTATGCGTCTCTATTAAATTGGAGTAGTTGGCAGACCAAGCAGAGGACAGGGCTGCTTGTATCTTATTATACTGTCATTCCATGCCATGTGGAAGACCTCTAGTTTTGTTTCTCTCCATTTACGCTCACATCTACGGCATTCTGTTTTAAGTGAGCGAGTGTGTTCGTCAAACCATGGCGAGTGTTTTGTTGGTTAAATTTGTCGTGTCCTTAATGGGGCTACTGTATCTAAAGCAGTGCTTAGTTTATTGTTGAAATTATTTAATAATTCATCTGCAGATCCTGTTTTGATAAAGCTAGCATTTGGCAACAGGGTAGTGAATTTATGAATAGCAGTGGGATTTAGGCAGCGAGTTTCTATGTTCCTCTCCTGTGTGTCTAATTCTACTCCAGGCAGCTCAAATGTAATAAGGCAGTGGTCGGAAATGGTCTGGTTTTGGGGTGATATTATTAGGTTGTGAATCTGTACCCCACGGGTAATAACTAGATCTAGTGTGTGATTGTGACGATGTGTGGGTCCAGACACATGCTGAGTGAAGCCTACAGACTCCAATAGGGACAAGAAACTAACAGTGAGGGGGTCGTCTTTAATGTCAGTATGTATGTTAAAGTCCCCCAAAATAATGAGTTTATCATAATGTATGGCCAAGTCAGATAAGAGATTGCTAAATTCGGTCATAAAAAAGGAATAGGGGCCCAGTGGCCTATAAACAGCTATAAGCTGAAGAGGTGGATGAAGCCTAAATTCTACCTGGTGAATTTCAAAAGATGTGAAGCTGTCTAATGGCTCAGTAGAGGCGCAGGTCTGTGCGGTAGATGGTGGCCAGCCCCCCTCCCCCACGGCCTGTTATACGGGCCCTCTGGCAGTATGAGAAGTCAATAGGGGAGCCTTCTACTAATCGTATTTTGAATGTTACTTAAATGTCTCCATAGTTTATTGGTAGCATTAGGAAGTTTCCAAATGTAAACACACAAAGTTAGAAATGTAATGGTCATGTTTAAATCACATTAAGCTATGTTAAGCCTTTTAGACTCTGCCCATATATTGACCATCATCAGAACAAATGTTCAGGTGCTTGATAAATAACAGCAATGTTTAAGACAACAATGAACATAGGCAACAGTCAGTAAACGTCCAAGTAATTGATAAATCGTCAGGAACAGTCCCCATTCCATTGAAACTAGAAGTAATAGAAGTATTCCGTAAGTCCAATATATGCAAGCCCACAGTTCAAGCACGATGCCCAGCCGCTTTTCACAGTCCAAGTAATTCCTGCCCGTAACGCCACAGAGAAGAAAGAAACCCGTCAATGGCGAGCCCGACAGGATGTGCTTCTCCTGCTTGTGACGTCACGCCTGGTCCGTCCGTCTCTCGCCACCTTGCGTTCCCTTTACTTCACTGCGGTCCTTAAATCCCGCACGGAGCCCACGAAGCTACAAAAGCAATAACACCTACCAAAAGAAAGAAGTGCAGCCTGCGTTAACCACACGCACCCTGCCGTCACCCGGCCCGCCCGGGAAAGGTACCATGATGTCCCTGCCAGGACTCAAACATCACTTCACTCTGATTGGCCAACAGGAACTGAATTACGATTGGATCTCATTCCCGCGCTGCTATTGGCAGCTGAATCACTTTCTGTTTTTAATTTGTTTGGCTGATTCTGCTACGTCATTATTCCCCGGCGTCCGGCCCCGGGCGTTTCCACCGGCTGAGCGTCCGGACGCGCCGCGTTTTATGGAGGTTAAATCTCTGCTGCTGGACGCGTCCGTAAGGACACGAGTCCCTGTCAGAAGAGAGGAGCGCTGGACTGAGACACAGGAGGAGAGCAGACATTGTGTCGGAGATATAATCTCAAGTGCCTGTGCGATCACGAAGAAATTAGTTTTATTAGCAGCGTGCAGTGAAATCCACGTACAGAAGCAATGACTGATTACAGTTAATATCCGAGTGCACTAAACACTGTGATTCACAGGACCGGTGCAGTGCTGACTAGTTAAAATAAACTGAAGGATAATAATGTATTAATATTGTATGACAGCTGTGTGTGTGAATGTGTGCAGGACAATCCAGACACAGTCAGTGTGAAGGAACACGATTCAGTTAACGTGTCCATTTACAAGATAAATTAATGAATAAATTAATACAGCAGATCTGGGTTTCCTCTAAAACATAAGGACTGGTTTAATAAATGCGTCCATAAGCGCCATGACTGAGACGCGCACTTTAGTTCAATTATAACTGATATATTGTATCCGGATGAATAATCGTGAAACGTGTGTATTTTGTTTCAGCTGTAACTTGCCCGGGTTAAGGACGTCTGATAAGTACTTTATAAATAATACGCAAATAGTATTGTTTGCAGTTACAAATCTGTAGTAAGAGTAATAAGGGAGTCACGCTGTGCCGTTTAAAATACATATATACTAGTGTAACACTGTTTTTGTGCACTATTTGATATTTTTACCTTAATTATTTAATCACGTTATTTCTTTACTTTCAGCGCACTTTTCTTTTATATATTCACATGTAGTTAACTGTGTGAGAGCTAATTACTAGATTGGCTTGGGCTCTGATTGATTGAGACTCCTACACCAGGTGTGCTACCTTTTTAAAAGGAACTTGGTTTGTATACCGGGAGCTGCTGCTGAAACGGCCCCTGCTCTTCTGAAGGTCCTGCCCCGGGTCTGTCCTGTTTGCTGTCGGTCCAGCTGTGGTTGCGGAGGCCGCTGCGCTTCACTGATCCGAGCCGCTGCATCATCTGACCGCACGATCAAGAGAGACTGAGGGAAATTATACGCGCAAATGAGTGTTTATTGTGTTCATTAGCGATCGTGAAATGGGCGGCATTTGTGGGGACTTATTAGCTTTTATTGTTTTTGTTTTTATTATTTTATGGTTCATTTTAGGAGATTCACTATCCATAATTCTTCAGTTGCCTGCCTTGTCTGTTCACAAGCTGTGCATCTGACTCTACCGCTCCATTGATATCAGGATAGCAGAGTCCCTGACCTCCTTATGGTGATTACTCAAAACACACCCATTTAGACTGTATCTGTAACTCCGCTGTTATTCCCCTGCGGGGCTCAGCTCTCCTGTTAAATTAAACTTTATCTAGGTTTCATTGTACAACTTGCTTTTACATTGCTAGTACTCCTGTTGTTTATAAGCTGTAATATGTATACGCTAGGCCCTGCTGTTAGTTTTTGGAATAAAGCTGCTTTTCATTTCTTGCAAGTTCTCGGTTTTCTTTTACTTTTTCTTCTGTTGAATACACAACACAAAGTATGATATATTTGTTTAAAAATAGGAACTCCACAACAAATTAACAATGGTTACATCCATATTTAAAAAGTTACAAGAAAAACAATTCAGGATAGCCCATTGATTTCTATTGATGATATGTAATTAATAGTATTAATACTAACTAACCTACATGTCCCTTACATGGTCTCACTTACAATACAAGCTAGTGGTGGTGGGGGGGCGGGGCAAGGTAAGTGGAGCATATTTTACAGTCAGTAATTCCCACAGACTCTCAGACAAACCACACAATTACAATTGTGAGGGTGTGCTGTTGATAGGCTTTCCAAACCTGCGTTGTATCTTTTGTGAGGCATCACAAGCTAGATATCAACCTGGCTTAAGAGGTTAAAACTGATCTCAAATCAATAAACCAAAACATGGAAAGCTTATTACATTTGACTCAAGAATTAGAAGAAAGAAAGGTTGTCTGAACTTTAAAAGGCCACCTGGGTCGCACAGGCAAAGTGTAAACCCCGAATCACAGGAAGTGGTTAAAATGAAACCACTCATTGACACGTTCACAATTTAGAGTAGAGTAGAGTTTAGATCACAAGCAGGACATTGCCCTTAGAGGGTCTATAGAAAAGCAAGCTGTCCTCATCTGCACAAATTAGTTAGAAGTGAACTGAATCTCTCTGGAATTGAACAGATGGTTACCAGGATTACCAAGGTACCTGACTCAAGTTTTCAGAAGCCCTGAAGGGAACCAGCTGACCCAGATGACTGCTCCAGGATCCAGAAGGACACAGGAAGTTGAGGACACAAGTGGAAATTAAGAGGAGAAGCATTTTAGAAGGAGAACAGCAGGAACTTAATTACACAGCGGGTTGTGGCAGCATGGAACAGGCAGCCTAGCCACATTATCCATTATTATTGGATTAATAAGCCACTAGCAACCAATCAAGTAAGAGCAGCCCAACAGTATCTTCTAGGTTAGTAACTGTTTAATGAAAAATATCCACACTGCAGTTTTATCATCAATGTATAACCTGCTGTATAATTCACCAAATTAATCTGGTCTCTCTTCCTCCTCATATTCTTTGCTCTTGCTGCAGTCATCCTCACAGCACTTCCTGTTTGAGTGTAGAGACACAGCTTCACAGCCCAGTGGCAGAAGTGTTCAAAAAGAAGGTCAGTGTGGCAACATCCGCTCAGGGACTCAGTGAGACAAACGATGGAGGCCGTGGTTCTGCTTCTCGTACTGAGATTAGGTATGGAAAGAAGTGCAAGTTTAAATATGCTATAATTTAAAAAATCTGAAAATAAAAGAATGATGTCAATTTAAAATATTTTTTTTTATTCACAGAATCATTTCTAGTTGAAGGACAGTCATTAACTCAACTGACTGTGGGAAAAACTTTCAGAAAAACACTGAAATATGACCCTTACTATAATAACCATCTGAAATACTGCTGTAAATGGATGCAAGGAAGGTGTTATAAGTTAATAAACACGAAAGGATTCATATCTGAATATTCCAGAAGAGCATTTCTATACGATCACAATGGAAGAGTACAATTGATGATAAGTAATGTTCAGGAGCAGGACAGTGGAGTTTACAGATGTGGTGTAGACAATACAAACATTTATCTTGCATTTACTCTTCAAGTGTCAGGTAAGGCAAACTCTTATATTGTAATATTCTGGCACCACATATCCAAGTGTTCAACATAAAGAGCAAAACACATTAGCAAGATGTTTTGCTTCAGTAATCTAATCTATCAATGGATTTGCTGGAACTGGTGCCACAAGTATATTGAAGAGACTTGAGCAGGTCGTTGGCATCTCAGGTTCTGCCTTGTCTTGGGCTAAATCTTGACAGACACCTATCTGTGCAAATTGGGAAGTGCTCCTCATCACAAAGATAAATCACCTCTGGTGTTCCGCAAGGTTCAGTACTCGATTTAATTTAGTATCTATATGTTACCACTTGGTCAAATACTTCGTAGACATAACATTGGGTTTCATTTTTATGCACGATACAGATTTATAATAATAATACAGATTGTAATCAATACATTTCTGATCTTTCATCCTGTCTAGCAGATATGTGTGACCAAGTAAGGAACCTTGGAGTTATTTTTGATCCCTCACTTATGTTTGAGGCACATGTACACAATATCGCAAAGGTAAATTTTTTTTACCTTGCAACATTGCACGCATTTGTTCTTGCCTGTCCTTCCCTAATGCTGAAAAGCTTGTTCATGCTTTTATTTTCACGACTTGATTATTGCAATACACTATTTGGTGGGGTTACTAAGCAGACTTTGGATAGGTTGCAATATGTCCAAAACTCTGCTGCTCGAGTTTTAACAGGAACCAGGAAATATGATCATATTACTCCTGTGTTGGCCTCTTTGCCAATTTAAGATTCTTCTTCTCACTCTTAAAGCAGTGCATGGATTAGCACCCATTACATTTCTGAATTGCTGCACCCTTACATTCCTTCATGAAGTTCCATTGCTCCAAAATTGTGGAATGACCTCACATTAGACTGCATCCATCTTTCAATGTATTTAAGATACAACTAAAACATATTACTATACACTCACTTTTCCTGTATGTTAAATACCACCTAAAATATTGCTGTAAATGGTCACAAGGACAGTGCTATTTTCTTATTTAATACACAAGAGGAGTCATAGCTGACTACTGCACCAAAGCAGCATCAATAATACTATAGTAGAGGAACAGATATAATAATAAGTGAGGTTCAGGTCCAGAACAGTGGAAGTTATAAATTATATGTTGAGAATATTGTTGTGTTGTTTTGTTTGGGAGAAAGAAAGAGTTTGTACTCACTTGAGCTAACTTTATTGATTCTTGTTAGAGTGAACATAACATGTGAGGTCACTCGCTGGGGGTGTGGCTATGGCTGTAGTACATCCTACCACTACATC
Organism: Amia ocellicauda; assembly: GCF_036373705.1. Classification (NCBI taxonomy): domain Eukaryota; kingdom Metazoa; phylum Chordata; class Actinopteri; order Amiiformes; family Amiidae; genus Amia; species Amia ocellicauda. The sequence goes on along the minus strand of NC_089854.1, from coordinate 1,715,095 downwards.
TCCCCTTCTGGTAAAAGAAATACATTTTTGTTTAAACATTTTTTTTTAAACTCAAACACTTTTTTTTTTTTTTTTAACATGTCTGACTATGGATGCCAGGGTAGACTGAGCTGTGAAAGGTGAAAGTGAAAGGTTTATTCTGCCTTTTAATTCACTTGCCATATTTTTAACTATAGCGAACTACAGATTCAGTCTTTTGGGAGGAACTGATAATTGTCCAGATTTTGTAAAAGTTCCTCGCCTCTCAACATGAGGTTGAATTGGCATATGTGGCTGAGGATCAGCAGGTGCATTTTGTTGTGCCAGGGTTGTTGGCTCTCCATCAGGTAAGTAAGGCACTTCCACATCACTCTCCTCTTCTGTAGGATTAGTGAGAAGCACAATCTGTCACTTGTTTCGGTGTATCTCACCTTGTGGGGTCCTCATCACATACTATCATGCGTGTTGTCTGATGACTTTAGCAGGCATTCTTTGGTCAGAAATCCAGACATTTCCTCCGGTGGTGACTGGTGACAGGGATCGGGCTCGGTGTCTATGGTCATGTGCTTGTTTACTCTTCTCTCGGCTGCAATGTTCAACTGCTCAAGCTTTTCCCTGTTAGGAATGTTGGGGTGAAGGAGTGTTGGCAAAATTGGAAGAGTCGTTCTCAGCTTTCGGCCCATCAAAAGTTCCCCTGGGCTGTATGCATTTGCTAGTGGAATTTAACGGTAAGCTATCAAAGCTTGATAGGGATCATCTGTTTTCAAGAGCAGCTGTTTGATTGTCTGGACCGCCCTTTCCGCCTCTGTTTGCCTGTGGGTGTCATGGTCTACTGGTAAGGTGTTGAAATCCGTACGCTTTTGTGAAGGAACTGAAGGTAGAACAGCAGAACTGGGTTCCATTGTCTGACACAACCTGTCTCTGCAATTCCATGTCGTGCAAACAGTGCCTTGAGATGTTCCACAATGGCTGCTGAAGATGTAGATGACAGCTTGTCAATCTCACGTAACAGGAGTAGTAATCAACTGTAAGGAGGTATTTATGTCCTTTCAGTTCAAAAAGATCTGTGGCAACTTTTTGCCATGGATAATGAGGAAACTCTGAGACTCCAGGTTTTTGGTACTCAGCAAACTCACCAGTGGCTTGTGATCTGTCTCAAGCAGGAAATGTGCTCCTATGAGGTAACAACTAAATCGTTCACATGCCCAAACAAGTGCTAGGGTTTCCTTCTCTATTTGAGCATAGCGTTGTTCTGTGGGCGTCAGTGCTCTTGAGGCATACGCTACCGGTTTCCACTGTGCATTGTTGTTTTGCAGGAGAACGCCCCCTAGGCTGAAGGATGAGGCAACAGCTGCAACCTTGATATCCTTGTTAGGATAAAAAAATGCTAAAATGGGTGTCGACACAAGCTCAGCTTTTAGTAATGAGAATGCATTTTGCTGTACTGCATCCCAAGACCACAGATTTCTTTGAGAGAGAAGCTCGCGCATGGGTTTGGTTTTCTCTGCCATGTCAGGAATTAATTTCCCCAGTTGATTAACCATTCCAAGGAAGCTTCTGAAACATTTGTAGGTTTATGCATGTTCTGAATGGCTGACAACTTGTCTGGGTCTGGCTGTATTCCTCCTGAGGGTAACTTGTGGCCCAGGAATCTAATTTCAGTCTTGCCAAACTCATACTTTTTCTGATTTAGCGTGATTCCAGCATTCTGCAGTTTTGTCAAGGCAGCTTCTACTCGTCGGTCATGCTCCTCGCTGGTGCTTCCAAAGATAAGGATGTCGTCCATGTGGCAAATGATACCTTCCAAGCCTTCCAAAATTTGACACATTCTCTTTTGAAAATGTTCTGGGGCAGAGGAATTTGCAAAAGGCAATCTCTTGAAACAGTAACGGCCAAATGGAGTGATGAACGCGGTCAGCTTTTGAAATTCTTTTGAGAGACAAATCTGCCAGAATCCAGAATTTGCATCAAGTTTTGAGAAGAATGCAGCACCGCCTAGCATGCCTAGTGTGTGGTCTACAGAAGGCAGGATGAATTTCTCCCGACTGACTGATTCATTTAATTTGGTGAGGTCCACACAAATTCACACTGTGTTGTCCGATTTAGGAAAAGTAACTATTCCAGCACACCAGTCTGTTGGTCCATACACCTTTGTGATGACCATCAGCTTCTCCATTCTAGAGATCTCTTGTTTGACTTGTTCCATTAAAGGAACAGGAATTAATCTTGGGATAGTTAGTGAGTATGGTTTTGCTCCTGGTTTTAACTCAATGTGGTATGCATCTTCAAGTTCTCCCAAACCGGTGAAAAGATCTTTCAATTTTTCTAGCCAATGGCATTGCATCAGAGTATCTAGTCGAGCAATCAGGTTGAGGTTTTCAATTGCAAGTCTGCCCAGTATGGGTGTGAAGAGGTTTTGCACAATGTAGATATCCTTGTTCAATGTTTTCCCATTTTTTTGTTATAGGAGCGGAGAAGATTCCTCGCACATTTAAGGCATTTCTTCCAGGTCCCATCAGCACTTTGTCCGTTTTCCTTAACAGGATGTGCTGTTTCTTTGCAAGTGCAGTGTACATAGATTCTTTGAATTGTAGGTGTGAGTGATCCATATGATTTTTCTTACTGCACAGTATGAAGCTTCAAGGTATCACTCTCCCCTTGTCTGAGCTCTGCCTGCTGTTTGTGAACATTTTCGCTTTGCCTGGCCATTGTTATGGCTTTTTCTAGCGTAAGTGCACTATCCAGCTGTAGGCGTTCAAAGCCATTTAACATTCTTCAAAGCCATTCTTCTGGTCTTGTGTTATCTGATATGTAGTCAGAGATGTAGGAGACTCATTTTCACCCATTTTCTCTGTCTTTTTTTTGCTTGCAGCCTCCTGCTTGTCTTGTCAGTTGAACTCTTTTCCTTGAACGGTTTCCCTGCTTTTATACAGTGTTTCCATCTGCAGGTGCAGCTGGCAGTCTCCTTTGGTTGCCTAGCAACGTGGGGCACCACCTCTGTAGCAGCTCTGCGGCACCTTAGAAATGTGTCTAGCACATGAGCTTAAACTTTTAACTGCTTTATTTTAGCTTTAAATCAGTCTTACTGTACTTTTTCTGTCCAAAAGATCTGCTGAAACTCCAGTTGCCTTGTTCTTCAATGAAGACGCGTTCTAACCATTTCTGACACCATGTTGTGTTGTTTTGTTTGGGAGAAAGAAGGAGTTTGTACTCACTTGAGCTCTCAGGAACATGAACTAACTTTTTGATTCTTGTTAGAGTGAACATAACATGTGAGGTCATTCACTGGGGGTGTGGCTACGGCTGTAGTACATCCTACAACTACAAATATAAACATTTAGCATGATTTTGATCTTCAGGTTTCAGGTAAAGTAAACTCTTATAAAATACTAGTAGCAAATATTCAGAGGTGCAACACGAATAGCAAAACAGTATGAGGAATAGAAAACCTCAATTAAATGCTACATACTGTACATTGTGAATTTTGTTACACAAGTTATAAACAAAGTTCATTTTTACTTAATCAGCCAAATTACTAGTACTGTGAATTATTATTACATTAAACTGTTCACAAAAATATGATTTATTCAACTGGGAAATCAAAGACACACTGAGTTTCAATGTACCGATGACTTTACACTGTATCTGCAGTTCCCACCATCACCAGCACCAGCACAGACACGACCACCACCCAGCTACAATTTACCACCAGCACCAGTTCCTGCACAGACATGACCACCACCCAGCTACAAAATACCACAAGCACCAGCACTGACACAACCACCACCCCCAACCACTGGGACACAAGACCCCAGAGAGAAGGATGGAAGGTAACCAAGGAAAACAGCACACAGGTGCAATGGCTTTAAATATGATTAGGTATAAACAAAAATACGGTACTGGGTAAAACCCAGAACACCGGAACGCCAGAATGCCGGAATGCCTGAACAATGGAAAGATTTACAAAGATGTACAAAACAGAGAAATACTTATTCTGGGCTTTCAGAAACTTGAGTTTTTATTGAAAATATTGTATTACATAGTGTAAATTATATGAAATACTTAACTTTAATACTAATAACAACAACAATAACAAATACAGCTGCAAGCAGCAATGTAGGGGGCCAAGCATATGTGGAAAGGTATGGCATATTTAATAGACTTTAGAGTTTCAGTCATGATGAGATTTGAACCCAGGTCTCACACACCACAGTGTAGTGATCTAACCACAATGCCAAATGGCCCAGAATTGATAATATGATAATGCTAGTACATGAATATTGAAACTAATAAAGCTATAAGCAGCCAAACACATGTGTAGGAATATATCATGTTTAACATACTTTCTAGTTCTGGCCATGGCAGAACTCGAAACCAGGTTTTCTGTGCCGTAGTGCACTGACCTTACTGTCTGAGCCAAACCTAACTAAAGCAATATATCAGAAAACTATCCTATGCCTGTGAGAGTACTTAGCTCATAACTTCATCGTTTGTAATATGAGTGTGATATAATATGTGATATAATATGTGTAATATTGTGGTGGAATAGTTTGTAATATGAATATGTATAATATGAGTGTGATATATTTCTTGTACTCTGCAATATACTACATTAACTAAAGTCTTCTTACAATGAATACATAGACAATATAAAATTGTTAATTATTTAAATATTTGTAAAGATTACTGTTACGGACCCAGGGTCAGGTGTCATCAAGCAGGGAACACGTAGGACCAGATAGACAGTTCTTTTTTTGTAATGGAAAAACAAAAAAACAAATAGCTGGACAGAATAATGATAGAAAACCTATCCCTTCAAAGAAAAGTAAAACAAAACATTATTGTAAACACCCCTTTCCTATAACCCCTTGAACCCTTCCCTTATGGCCAGAGAATTAAGAGTGGCTACCTTACTACAATAAATAGGGTAATGGCCCAGCATATATTGCACTTCTCCAGCATGGCCTCTGTAACCACTTTTACCCTTCAACAACATGGCCACCAACACACCAACCCCAGCAACTCCAGCCCAACTCCCCCTTTCCCTTCACTGCAGGTAAGTTCATAAGAGTTGTTAATACCAACCATGCTCTTCTTTTTAAAACATTTTTTTCCCTTTTTTTAAATACAATAAATTACCACCATTAATAACTTTTAAAAAACAGTTTAACTACAACACACTCCATCACAATTACTATTAGTTAAATTTGTATTGGTAGTACAGCTCCCTCTTTTTTTCAGGTCCACATGAATGTATAACATGTATCTAAATGTTCTCCATTATAAATCCAAACCTTAATAGCAAACTCCCCAGTGGTGCAGTGGGTAAAGGCATGAAATGCAAGACTAAGAGATGTTCTTGTATCTTGTATATGTCAAGACCTGCATGTGTTTGAGTTCTTGTGGATTAATCCTGCTGAAAGCTTGGCATGATGGTTGAGTTTCAGAGTATGTGGTCCCTACAAGTGGTGACATTGTCTGTGATTGATAGATGTGCTATCTAAGTGTGTTAGGTTAAGTTTTTGAAAGTACAGACAAATTTAGTTTTATTATCCTTTTTTAAGAATTTACATTTACAAATCTGAATATAGGTCATAACACTAAGTCATGCACCAAGTTTCATATCTGTCCCATTAGCAGTTTGGAAGGAGAAGAGGTTTGAATATGGTCTTATAATTGTCACTTAATCTAATATTGGCACCACACCATATGCCGTACGACCTCCACATTTTGTGTGGGACAACCTGCTATAGGTATCTACCAACACGCCAATTTTGGTGAGTTTCTATTATATTGTTTTAATTTCATGAACGTTTGAAATTTATGGACAAAACATTATGAAATGATTTGATCATAGCAGACAGGTTATTTGATGAATCAGCAAACAAATCTGACCAAGCCAAGGTTATGTGTGCAAAATTTCACTTCAGTCTGCCTAACGGTTTCAGAGAAGAAGATAATTGAATATTATTGACCAATCCAATATGGCTACCAAACCATGTGCCAGAAATTGGCAGCAAATCGATAAGGCATATGACCTCCAAATTTGTGGAAGGACAACGTCATATAGGCATCTACCAGCATACCAAATTTGGTGAGATTCTGTCTAGTAGTTTACATTTTATGGCCATTTGAAATATATGGCGGAATAATAATAATAATAATAATAATAATAATAACTAGAAGTTGCATGCAACTTTTAAGGCTTCCATGTTGTATCAGTAGGTTTCAGATTTGAGCAGGCATTTGTAGTTTAAATGCATGTGTTATTAAATGTGTAATTTTCAATTCTAATCCGATGTAGTATAGATTTGTATAGATTTGAGGTTTCAATCTTTTGTCACTTGAAGTGTGTATTTCAATGTCAGTGAAGTATAATATTAATTTCTTGATTGCATGCATTAATTATGTAAGTTACCATTGTATTTATCACGTAATTTTAGCATTTATGTTAAGTTTTCATTGTGTCATCAAAATGCAGAATGCAATTCCCAAAGTTTGGCCACATGATGGAGGCAGAGGTCTACATAAGGAATGTCATGATGTGTCTGACGTGAAGCTGTCATTCTGGTTGGGTACAGCAGCCAGATTTCGTGTCCTATCAAACTTGGCTTCATCAACTTTGACAGATCTTTCTGCTAGTTTAATCACTGACAATTTAAGTTCATTAAGCTATAGTTCTGAATATATTTGCTGTCATAAGTGACATATTGTAACACAATTTGGTGAGTTTTTGAAATTTGCTGATAGGTTTTACTGGGGTCAATTTCATGCTTTTATAAATACATGTATTTTGCATTCGTGCACAGTCATTTTCTTGTGGCTGCCATGTTGTTGCACACAGTCACTTGCCTCTTGCAGACGTGATAGATAGCAATGTCTATGTAATACATGGACTGAGCTTTAGAGTTCCGGAGTAGTAGCTGTTTTCATTTTCGCACGTTAAATCCAACATTGCGGCTTAACCGTGTACCTCACAAACCTAATTATCAGGTTTTATGTTCAATGCACAGACATAGACATAGGTGCTGAGTTTCATGTGCATACTGCATTCCAGTGTAGAGGTAATGTGATACTTGTCTGAAGCGAAACATACATTTTTTTTCATTGGCCCACAGCACCCATGTTTTTCACTGGGACAACTAGCCTTTAACACCCTTGGTAGGACTCTGTACTAGTGTCATGCATGCCAATCTGTGTCACAGTGGGTATAAGTGGCATGGATTAGAAGGCACCAAAGCTGGAATCAGAGAATGCTACATGGTGGACAAAGCGTGCGCCCGGGGAACTTCTGATGAACAAGCGTAATAGTGGGGCATAAGGTATGCATGTGTGTGAAGTGGCATATGTATGTGTCATTAGGTTTTGGAGAAGAAGATTTCTGTTGCATTTCACAATTTAGATTCCTATCACAATATTTAGCAACACCATGACACCAGCATGTGCAGTTGTCGCTGCATTTGTAGGTATAAGTGGTTTCTTTAACACTTGTGCGTTTCGTGAGTTTTCATGCATGTATGAGTGTTTTAGGGGCATTAGATGTTTTGGCGGAACGAAAAAAAATAAAAATAATAATAAAAATCCTAACAGAAACAATAGGCTTCCAGCACTAATAATAATCCGAATAATTACAAAAGGTTGTCTAGCAACTTCGTTGCTTGGCCCCCTAATAATAATAATAATGAATACACATTTTCTACAATTTGTTAAACTGAACAGAATGTGTAAAAGTAATACTGGCATTGAGGTACAATAGTGCTACAATAGTGTTGTTTAAGGGGATCCTTTCTACTATCCAAAGGACATAAATTGGTTCTGGGGACGTTATTTTAATTAATAAAAAGCCAGCTCACATTCCAATTTAGAACATAAGAACATAAGAAAGTTTACAAACGATCCATCGTGCTCGTTTGGTGTTCATTAATATCTAAGTGATCCAAGGATCCTATCCAGTCTATTTTTAAATATTCCAAGACTTTCAGCTTCTACCACATCGCTGGGTAGTTTATTCCAGATTGTGACGCTTCTCTGTGTGAAGAAGTGTCTCCTGTTTTCCGTTTTGAATGCCTTGAAGCCCAATTTCCATTTGTGTCCCCGGGTGCGTGTGTCCCTGCTGATCTGGAAAAGCTCCTCTGGTTTGATGTGGTCGATGCCTTTCATGATTTTGAAGACTTGGATCAAGTCCCCACGTAGTCTCCTCTGTTCCAGGGTGAAAAGGTTCAGTTCCTCAGTCTCTCAGTAGGACTTTCCCTTCAGACCTGGAATAAGTCTGGTTGCTCTCCTCTGAACTGCCTCTAGAGCAGCAATATCTTTCTTGAAGTGTGGAGCCCAGAACTGTCCACAGTATCCAGATGAGCTCTAACTAGTGCATTGCACAGTCTGAACATCACTGCCCTTGTTCTCAATTCTACACTTTTGACAATATACCCTAGCATTGTGTTTGCCTTTTTTATTGCTTCCCCACATTGTTTGGATGGAGAAAGTGAGGAGTCCACATAGACTCCTAGGTCTTTCTCATGCGTTACTTCATCTAGATTTGTACCTCCCATAGTGTAATTATAGTGGACATTTCTGTTACCTGCATGTAATACCTTGCATTTTGAATTTCATCTGCCAGGTGTCGGCCCACAACTGAATATTATCTAAGTCCCTCTGAATAGCCTGTGCTGCCAAGATTGTATCTGCTGAGCCACCTATTTTAGTATCATCGGCAAATTTGACAAGTTTGCTAACTATCCCAGAGTCCAGATCATTAATATAGATTAGAAAAAGCAAAGGCCCTAGTACCGATCCCTGTGGAACTCCACTAACAACCTCACTCCAGTTAGAAGCGACTCCTCTAATCGACACCCTCTGTTTCCTAGACATCAACCAGTTCATAATCATCTACTTACATTACCCTGAATGCCTACAGCTTCCAATTCGAAGATCAGTCTTTGGTGAGGAACCTTTTTGGAAATCTAAGTATATCATATCATATGCTTTCACCTGATCTACAGCTGCAGTTGCGTGTTCAAACAATTCTAATAAATTAGTAAGACATGATCTGCCTCATCTAAACCCATGCTGACTATCTCCAAGAATATGTTTTTCATTAAGATGCTCCTCTATTTTCTGTCTAATCATTTTTTCCAACATTTTACAGGTGATGCAGGTGAGACTGATTGGTCTGTAATTTCCTGGCTCAGTTTTGTCCCCTTTCTTGTGGATTGGTATGACATTTGCTGTCTTCCAGTCAGTTGGCACATCCCCTGTTCAAAGTGTCATTTGAAATAATTGAGTTAGCGGCCTATAAATAATTTCCCTCATTTCTTTAAGTACTGTTGGAAATATCCCATCTGGCCCAGGTGATTTGTTTGTTTTAAATTCTGCTAGTCCCTTTAGTACCTCCTCCTCATTTATCCTGATCTCTCTTATGGTTTGACTGGACTGATTGTCAACCTGTGGCATGTCATTTGTCTTTTCTTTTGTAAAAAACCTCTGTGAAATACTCATTTAGAACATTTGCCACATCTTGTTAGTTTTCCAAGATACCTCAATTTTTGCCCTTTATCTGTTTCACTTCTTCCTTTATTGACCGCTTGCTGTTGTAATATTGAAAAAAGCTCTTTGCATTGGTTTTAGCTCCAAGAGCTATGTTTCTTTCTATTTCCCTCTTTGCTTTCCTGATCCCTTTCTTAAGATCTCTTTGCAGTTCAACATATTCTACGTATTGTGTTTCGTCACCATCCCTTTTCTATGCGCTATACAACATTTTCTTTCTCTTGATATATTTTTGCATTCCTCTATTAAACCATTTTGGCCAGTGTTTTTGGTCCTCAATTTGCTAAGTTTTGGTACAAATTGCTCCTGAGCCTCAAGTAGTATATTCTTAAAATATACCCATCCATTTTCAACTGAATCTGTATCCAGTGTGCTCCAGTCTACCTCTTCTAAGTGCCGTCTCATACCTTCAAGGTTTGCTTTTCTAAAATTGTAGACCATTGTTTTAGACTTGGTCCTTGTTTTTTGAAAGAATATCTCAAAGCTAACCGTATTGTGATCACAGTTTGCCATTGGAACTACTGTCCCCCTGACTCTATCTTGGTCATTTGAAAAGATCAAGTCAATACATGCGCTCTCTCTGGTTGGTTCCCTGACAAATTGAGTTAGAAAGCAGTCTTTTACCATCTCAATCATTTCTTTTTCTGCTTCTGTAGTCCCCACTGGGCTTTCCCAGTCTAAGTTTGGGAAATTGAAATCCCCCATTATAACAGCCACATCCAAGCTACATGCAGTCCTGATTACACTGTACAATGCAGCATCTTTCTGAATATGTGAGTTTGGTGGCCTGTAACACTCCTACCGCTAATCCTCCAGATCTCTTGTTCAAAAGTTTCACCCACAAAGATTCTGTTCCGTTACTGGGATCTAATACAAGTTCTTCTGCCTCAATGTCACTTTTCACATATAATGCTAGCCCACCCCCTCTTCGATTTTGCCTGTCTCTCCTAAACTGTGTGTATCCTTCCAACTTGTATTCATCCCCATCATTTTCTGTAAGCCATGTTTCTGTCACTCCTACAACATCATAGTCACACGCCTGCACTGTGGCTTCCAGGTCTAACATCTTGTTCCTTATACTCCTGGCATTGAGGTACAAACATTTCAGGACTTTCCTATTGGCAGTTTCCCTTGGTTTTCTTTCCTTAGTGGAACATCTCCCATTGTCAGAGCTCCCTGCCCCCCTGGTCCCTAGTTTAAATGATTCTCAATTACTCTGCACATATGCTCTCCCAATGCATTAGCCCCCCTTCTGTTTAGATGTAGACCGTCCCGTTTGTACAGGTCCCATCTATCCAAGAAGAAAGACCAATGCTCCATAAACCTAAACCCCTCTTCCCTACACCAAGCTTTCAACCACACGTTAAACTTTCTAATCTCTGCCTGTCTCCCTGACCTGGCACGTGGTACCGGAAGTATTTAATAGAAAACTACAGTGGGGGTTCTGCTCTTTTGTTCCTAACTCTTTAAATTTGTCTTGCAGAACCTCTGTCCTACCTTTTCCTATGTCATTGGTTCCAATGTGGACCATGACCAGTGGATTCCCCCCGGCTTTGGCCAGTAGCCCATCTACTAGTTTAGGGAGATCTGCACCTGAACACCAGGCAGGCAAGATCCCATGCGGGTCTCCTTGTCACTAGAACACACTGTGTGATATACACCTCTAAGAATTGAGTCTCCTACTATAACTACATCCTTCTTCTCTGGGGGAGTGGGCACCATGGTGCTCTGGTGCTCAACTGCCCTCCCATCACCCTCTGAGCTGTCACTGTCCAACTCGGTGTCCAGCAGTTGGAACCTGTTGGGCAATTCTAGCTCTTGGGGTGTCTCTAGAGGTTGTGCACGCCCTTTTCTGTGGTTACGACCTACTGTAACCCAGCAGTTCTCTACAGTGTGCTGCTCTAAGGTCTCAACTCTCTTAGGTTTTGGCTGCACACCATCTCTCTCATGGGCTGATTGACCAATTCTTCTATATCCCTAATACAGCGCAGATCGCCAAGCTGAGCCTCAAGATCACGAACCTTGATCTCTAGGATTTCAACCTGCCGACAACGTTCACAAATGAAGCCTTCTTGGATGAGTTCATCCAGGAAGGCAATCATTCTGCAAACCTGACACTGTAGTGGCCACATGCTTCTAAATGTTACTTGTTTTTTGTTTCTTTACACATCTCTTGGTTCCTGCTGCTAGTCAACGTCCTAACTTTTGTCAGCGAGAAACAGCGCAGCTCTTTCTCAACAAGTAGCTTTTGTCTACCTGCCCCCAATTCACACCTAACTGGCCCCACCTGGCTCCTCCTGCAACAGAATTCCTGCTAGTCCTAGACAAAATCTCAACTCAACCTCAACCAACTCAATTTGAACTGAACTGAATTGACTTCAATTTAGGCAAACTACAGACAATGCTAACATCAATTTAAGGCAAACTTAAAACAAAATGAGCAATGCTAAGACTGGTCTGAAACTAGTCAAACAACAAGATGGCTACCTCTCAACTGTACTCTCCTGTCTCTCTCTGTGGCAACTTGTAAATACTTCTGTTTTCACTTGTAAATACTTCTGTTTAGGCATGGAGGACACCTGTTTGGGTGTCTATTCTCAGTTCCACAAACACTGCCCCAGCATAACACTACTGTAGGTGTAAAGGGGACCCTTTCTACTATCAATTGGGCCAGAAATGATTTTGGGGCCATTATTTTAAATGAGAGAAAGCCAGGCTTGGAACGCTCGGATCGTTCATATGCAGAGGCGATTCAAGGGTATGTGGGGGCCCCAGGTAAAATAATTCCTGACGGTGATGCCACGGGGCCCCAGGCAATTGCCTAGGATGCCTACCCCCTTGTGACGCCCCTGTTCATATGACACATCGTGGACATGCTCTCAGTTCAGGACAGATTCTTTGTGTTGCACTTTTTTTGTCAGCGTGAGTTTTCTATATAACATCAGTGACGCTGAGCATATTTCCAAGGCAGCCGTCTGTCGGCCTGTCAGAAATGTGACTCTGGCACTGAAACATGTACTGTGCACTTTTGTGGTGTTCCCAAGTCACAGACCCACAAGACTCATCAAAGAAGAACTCCACAGAATTGCAGGTATCAGTCGAAGCAAAAAATAATTTATTAAGTATGAAGCTTTAGACTTGAAGCACTAATCAGTTCATTTGATATAGTTTAGGGTTTCCAGGTGTGATTGGCTGTATAGATGGCACTCATATTCCTATTACAGCTCCTTCAGTAAATGAAGGAGATTACACTCACCTAAAGGATTATTAGGAACACCTGTTCAATTTCTCATTAATGCAATTATCTAACCAACCAATCACATGGCAGTTGCTTCAATGCATTTAGGGGTGTGGTCCTGCTCAAGACAATCTCCTGAACTCCAAACTGAATGTCTGAATGGGAAAGAAAGGTGATTTAAGCAATTTTGAGTGTGGCATGGTTGTTGGTGCCAGACGGGCCGGTCTGAGTATTTCACAATCTGCTCAGTTACTGGGATTTTCACGCACAACCATTTCTAGGGTTTACAAAGAATGGTGTGAAAAGGGAAAAACATCCAGTATGCGGCAGTCCTGTGGGCGAAAATGCCTTGTTGATGCTAGAGGTCAGAGGAGAATGGGCCGACTGATTCAAGCTGATAGAAGAGCAACTCTGACTGAAATAACCACTCATTACAGCCGAGGTATGCAGCAAAGCATTTGTGAAGCCACAACACGTACAACCTTGAGGCGGATGGGCTACAACAGCAGAAGACCCCACCGGGTACCACTCATCTCCACTACAAATAGGAAAAAGAGGCTACAATTTGCACAAGCTCACCAAAATTGGACAGTTGAAGACTGGAAAAATGTTGCCTGGTCTGATGAGTCTCGATTTCTGTTGAGACATTCAGATGGTAGAGTAAGAATTTGGCGTAAACAGAATGAGAACATGGATCCATCATGCCTTGTTACCACTGTGCAGGCTGGTGGTGGTGGTGTAATGGTGTGGGGGATGTTTTCTTGGCACACTGTAGGCCCCTGAGTGCCAATTGGGCATCGTTTAAATGCCACGGCCTACCTGAGCATTGTTTCTGACCATGTCCATCCCTTTATGACCACCATGTACCCATCCTCTGATGGCTACTTCCAGCAGGATAATGCACCATGTCACAAAGGTCGAATCATTTCAAATTGGTTTCTTGAACATGACAATGAGTTCACTGTACTAAACTGGCCCCCGCAGTCACCAGATCTCAACCCAATAGAGCATCTTTGGGATGTGGTGGAACGGGAGCTTCGTGCCCTGGATGTGCACCCCACAAATCTCCATCAACTGCAAGATGCTATCCTATCAATATGGGCCAACATTTCTAAAGAATGCTTACAGCACCTTGTTGAATCAATGCCACGTAGAATTAAGGCAGTTCTGAAGGCGAAAGGGGGTCAAACACAGTATTAGTATGGTGTTCCTAATAATCCTTTAGGTGAGTGTATGTGAATAGGAAGTCTTTCCACAGCATTCATGTGCAGGTAAGCCTAATAGTAGCCTTCAGCATTCCAGATACAGTTACTGCAGCTAATTACTGCTCTGCACTTAAGATCATATGTGATACAGCCACATCATCAGCAACGTGGAAGCAAAGTGGCCTGGGTCTGTGCATGACTCGCAACTTGAGTGTACACTGAGCGCCAGATTTGCCCGTGGTGAGTATATATATAGCTATATCCTACTATAATCAATATTTTGTTTCCTCCTATTGCAACTGGAACTTTAAACTGTATCCTCGTATTATCATAATGCTTACACGTTTCGACTTATCTTACTCAGATCATTATGATGTTCACTTTTTCTCTAATAAATAATTTTTGAGCTGCTGTCCATCCTTCCTTGACCGGATAATTGTTCGATATAAAATCCCTGTGATAAGGCACCCCGCATTTAAGATTGATTAAAACTATTGTAGTGCCAGTTATTTTTAAACTTTTATATATATATATATATAAATGTGTTGAATAAGTGGAACACTTTTTTCAATTAATACTCACACATTGACTCAGTCAGTAATTTTCTGCTGCATTACATTATTTGTCATTTAGCTGATGCTCTTATCCAGGGCAACTTACATTTGTACCCATTTATACTGCTAGGCATTTTACTGGAGCAATCTTAGTGAAGTACCTGCTCAAGGGTACAACAGCACTGTCTCATTTGAACAGGATTTGAACCCACAACCTTCCAGTTATGAGTCCAGAACCCAGAACCCAAACCACTACTCCACAGTGCTGCCACACCAGCTCATGTTCTTTTGTTGCTGCTACTGTATTGCTATATACATGTATATATACTTATATTCTGCATACGCAGTCATTAATATTTCTGTCTCCACTGGGGAGAAGTAGGAGGTTCGAGCCCTTTTTTCTCCTGTTGCCATGGTGAATCGTGTTCTCTGCATTCCATTGATGAGGCTTTTACTCTCCTCCTGCACACGCTTTACTCAGGGTTAAATCAACTCAGAGCTGATTGAACTAATTGTTATCATCTGTTCTGAAACCAAAAACTCTGAGTTTGACAGCTCAGAGTTAGTCAACCCAGAGTACAGTTTGTTAAACCTGCTTTCTGAAACAGGGCCATTGTGGCATGGGGGTCACCAGTTTGGGGGTCTATTCCCAGTTCCACAAACACTGCCCCAGCATAACACTATTGTAGCAGTATTGTACCTAAATGCCACTATTACTATTCAGTTTAACAAATTGTAAAAAATGTATATTCTTTATAATTATTATTATTATTGTTGTTGTTGTTGTTGTTGTTGTTGTTTCTGTTATTAGTATTAAAGTTAAGTATGTAATATTATTTACACTATGTAATAGAATATTTTCAATAAAAACTTAGTTTCTGAAAGCACAGAATAAGTTTTTTTCAGTTTTGGATGTCTTTGTAAATCTTTCCACTGTTCCGGTGTTCCAGGTTTTACCCAATCCCCAAAAATACTGTCCTATTAATTATTAAATGTTTCAAATTTATAACTAATTAAACATTAAACTAATGATTCATATGAAAAATATGAATGTGGCATGTGTACAAAATCTCATGAGAAATATTCTGATACAGTAGGAGCCATTTTAAAACATCACATCTTTTATTTCAGGGATAATATATGGTTTCTCTGGTTAATTCTGCGCTGGGTCCTGTTTTGTATTCTGCTGTCCTGTCCTCTTACCGTGACTTGCTGGGTTCATTCACACTAACCACGATGGCGAGTCTTTGGGCAGTTATAAAGGTATGGTGTTGTGAACTTCCCCCTACACTTTCCAAGTTCGCCTCCAGAAGTCATCATCTCCCAGGTTCTAACTCTGCCTCAAACATTCCCCAGCACCATGTGCGATTGTTCATTCAACCCTCTTCTCCCATTGGTCCAGCACTCCCAGCCACTGTTCCCTGCTTCCCTCTTCCTCTGCATATATATACCCCTTAGTTGCACTTACCCTTGATTAAGTCAATATTATTCCATTTCTGAGCCCTAGCCCTAACCCCATGTGTTGCCTTTTCTTGTGATCTTTGACTAGTGCCTGCTTGCATCTACCCTTAATTCCTGGAAGGTCCTCTGTGGATTGTTTTCCTGAATGCCTGACCATCTGCTTGCCTCTTTGATTACTATTCTTGCCTCTTCTCCATTGTCCCTGTCTCTGGCCCTTCAACCATTTGCTTGTTTAACTACTCTCTGCATCTCCACACCTGGGTGTCCATACACACACATGCTCAGAAGTATATATTTATATAAATAAACATACCTACAGTAATGTGTATTATCACAAATGTTGGGGAAAAAGGACATCTTGAAAATACAGCTGTTGACAAAGTATTTCCTCATGTGTTGGCCATCTATTGGATGACTGCTGCAGGCCAGTCCAGTGAAATTACTTGTCCCATCTTATTTTACAGGACATCCTGAAGGGCAGATAAGAAACGTTCAAGGGAAATCAGAGCTCATAATTCTCCTCAATGCCTCATGAGACACAGCTGGAAAATATCGAAGAGCAAAGATTTGATATAAATAAATATTTTTAGATACATTTTCAGTTATGTTTTTGCTGTCCTGTATTTGTAAACAATTTCTTCCATTATAAGAATACGTACTGAATCTGACCTTAAAATACATAACTTGTCATGCATTGTACATATCCTATTTAATGCAAACTCTCCTTAGCAGAAAAAAGAGATTTGATTGTGAATTGGATAACAAACAAAACATTTCAACTCTTGGTGATGTGTTTGACAACCCATGTTGTACAGTTTAGATATTGAAACAATGATGCATGACAGGGTGTGTTACCAAGAAATATGGTAATTCCCAGTGTGTTTTTACACAAAATCAGAGTCTATAGATATTGGATAAACATTAAGTACATCAGTGTACTGTAATAGGAATTATTGAAATGGAGGAATATGTGATTAATTTATTTTGAAAGGATTGTATTATGTGTTGCATTTACACAAAATAAGTATATATTTTAATTACAATGTCATAGAGAAGATAAAAAAAAAAAAATACAATCTTATTTTCTTTACCTAATGCTGATTACACTTAATTTGTTAAACTACTGAAAACACTTATTTAGAGTATATTGATATTGGCACAGTGCAATATTATTGTATATTCAGTTCACAAAGGTCACATTGTCGGAGCACCCTGTAGAACAGCGGGGGATCCCACGAGTGTGGCCTGGTGTTGTCCATGGCGCAGAGTGGCATATGTGGTTAAGAACATCCAGGCTGCTGGCAAGAAAGTGAACCGCTTTTACTTTGCCAGCAGCCTGGATGTTCTTAAACACATATGCAAGCCCCTGCGCCTTAATGAGCCGCACAACGTCAGGGACCCCCCTACCTCCATCCAGGGCGCCCTTCACCATCTGCACTCTTTTCAGCCTCTCAATTTTACTCCCCCATACAAAACCGAAATATAATTCTTGTGATCAATTTTGCTGTGTGCCTGTCTGGGGGAAATATCATGCCGACGTAGAGAAGGATAGGGAAGAGGATGGCCTTTACAATCAGCACCTTACCAGTCATTGTCAAGGGCCTTGTGCTCCAGC